>NW_027144734.1:0-33203 GCF_026170545.1 Melanerpes formicivorus | reverse complement strand
TTAGAATTCTTCCCTACCTTATTCCTGTGCTGAGATACAGGCTGCTCCAACCTGCTGTAAAATGCTTGATTTCGAGAGTGAGCGAAACTAATGAAAACATTGTTGGGGTAAAACCTAAAGGGAAAGACCTAGCACCAAATCCAATTTGCCATCTGATCTAACTTCTGGAGGCAGTCAAAATGAGCCTTAGAATTCTTCCCTACCTTATTCCTGTGCTGAGATACAGGCTGCTCCAAACCTGCTGTAAAATGCTTGATGTCGAGAGTGAGCGAAACTAATGAAAACATTGTTGGGGTAAAACCTAAAGGGAAAGACCTAGCACCAAATCCAATTTGCCATCTGATCTAACTTCTGGAGGCAGTCAAAATGAGCCTTAGAATTCTTCCCTACCTTATTCCTGTGCTGAGATACAGGCTGCTCCAACCTGCTGTAAAATGCTTGATTTCGAGAGTGAGCGAAACTAATGAAAACATTGTTGGGGTAAAACCTAAAGGGAAAGACCTAGCACCAAATCCAATTTGCCATCTGATCTAACTTCTGGAGGCAGTCAAAATGAGCCTTAGAATTCTTCCCTACCTTATTCCTGTGCTGAGATACAGGCTGCTCCAACCTGCTGTAAAATGCTTGATTTCGAGAGTGAGCGAAACTAATGAAAACATTGTTGGGGTAAAACCTAAAGGGAAAGACCTAGCACCAAATCCAATTTGCCATCTGATCTAACTTCTGGAGGCAGTCAAAATGAGCCTTAGAATTCTTCCCTACCTTATTCCTGTGCTGAGATACAGGCTGCTCCAACCTGCTGTAAAATGCTTGATTTCGAGAGTGAGCGAAACTAATGAAAACATTGTTGGGGTAAAACCTAAAGGGAAAGACCTAGCACCAAATCCAATTTGCCATCTGATCTAACTTCTGGAGGCAGTCAAAATGAGCCTTAGAATTCTTCCCTACCTTATTCCTGTGCTGAGATACAGGCTGCTCCAACCTGCTGTAAAATGCTTGATTTCGAGAGTGAGCGAAACTAATGAAAACATTGTTGGGGTAAAACCTAAAGGGAAAGACCTAGCACCAAATCCAATTTGCCATCTGATCTAACTTCTGGAGGCAGTCAAAATGAGCCTTAGAATTCTTCCCTACCTTATTCCTGTGCTGAGATACAGGCTGCTCCAACCTGCTGTAAAATGCTTGATTTCGAGAGTGAGCGAAACTAATGAAAACATTGTTGGGGTAAAACCTAAAGGGAAAGACCTAGCACCAAATCCAATTTGCCATCTGATCTAACTTCTGGAGGCAGTCAAAATGAGCCTTAGAATTCTTCCCTACCTTATTCCTGTGCTGAGATACAGGCTGCTCCAACCTGCTGTAAAATGCTTGATTTCGAGAGTGAGCGAAACTAATGAAAACATTGTTGGGGTAAAACCTAAAGGGAAAGACCTAGCACCAAATCCAATTTGCCATCTGATCTAACTTCTGGAGGCAGTCAAAATGAGCCTTAGAATTCTTCCCTACCTTATTCCTGTGCTGAGATACAGGCTGCTCCAACCTGCTGTAAAATGCTTGATTTCGAGAGTGAGCGAAACTAATGAAAACATTGTTGGGGTAAAACCTAAAGGGAAAGACCTAGCACCAAATCCAATTTGCCATCTGATCTAACTTCTGGAGGCAGTCAAAATGAGCCTTAGAATTCTTCCCTACCTTATTCCTGTGCTGAGATACAGGCTGCTCCAACCTGCTGTAAAATGCTTGATTTCGAGAGTGAGCGAAACTAATGAAAACATTGTTGGGGTAAAACCTAAAGGGAAAGACCTAGCACCAAATCCAATTTGCCATCTGATCTAACTTCTGGAGGCAGTCAAAATGAGCCTTAGAATTCTTCCCTACCTTATTCCTGTGCTGAGATACAGGCTGCTCCAACCTGCTGTAAAATGCTTGATTTCGAGAGTGAGCGAAACTAATGAAAACATTGTTGGGGTAAAACCTAAAGGGAAAGACCTAGCACCAAATCCAATTTTGCCATCTGATCTAACTTCTGGAGGCAGTCAAAATGAGCCTTAGAATTCTTCCCTACCTTATTCCTGTGCTGAGATACAGGCTGCTCCAACCTGCTGTAAAATGCTTGATTTCGAGAGTGAGCGAAACTAATGAAAACATTGTTGGGGTAAAACCTAAAGGGAAAGACCTAGCACCAAATCCAATTTGCCATCTGATCTAACTTCTGGAGGCAGTCAAAATGAGCCTTAGAATTCTTCCCTACCTTATTCCTGTGCTGAGATACAGGCTGCTCCAACCTGCTGTAAAATGCTTGATTTCGAGAGTGAGCGAAACTAATGAAAACATTGTTGGGGTAAAACCTAAAGGGAAAGACCTAGCACCAAATCCAATTTGCCATCTGATCTAACTTCTGGAGGCAGTCAAAATGAGCCTTAGAATTCTTCCCTACCTTATTCCTGTGCTGAGATACAGGCTGCTCCAACCTGCTGTAAAATGCTTGATTTCGAGAGTGAGCCAAACTAATGAAAACATTGTTGGGGTAAAACCTAAAGGGAAAGACCTAGCACCAAATCCAATTTGCCATCTGATCTAACTTCTGGAGGCAGTCAAAATGAGCCTTAGAATTCTTCCCTACCTTATTCCTGTGCTGAGATACAGGCTGCTCCAACCTGCTGTAAAATGCTTGATTTCGAGAGTGAGCCAAACTAATGAAAACATTGTTGGGGTAAAACCTAAAGGGAAAGACCTAGCACCAAATCCAATTTGCCATCTGATCTAACTTCTGGAGGCAGTCAAAATGAGCCTTAGAATTCTTCCCTACTTATTCCTGTGCTGAGATACAGGCTGCTCCAACCTGCTGTAAAATGCTTGATTTCGAGAGTGAGCGAAACTAATGAAAACATTGTTGGGGTAAAACCTAAAGGGAAAGACCTAGCACCAAATCCAATTTGCCATCTGATCTAACTTCTGGAGGCAGTCAAAATGAGCCTTAGAATTCTTCCCTACCTTATTCCTGTGCTGAGATACAGGCTGCTCCAACCTGCTGTAAAATGCTTGATTTCGAGAGTGAGCGAAACTAATGAAAACATTGTTGGGGTAAAACCTAAAGGGAAAGACCTAGCACCAAATCCAATTTGCCATCTGATCTAACTTCTGGAGGCAGTCAAAATGAGCCTTAGAATTCTTCCCTACCTTATTCCTGTGCTGAGATACAGGCTGCTCCAACCTGCTGTAAAATGCTTGATTTCGAGAGTGAGCGAAACTAATGAAAACATTGTTGGGGTAAAACCTAAAGGGAAAGACCTAGCACCAAATCCAATTTGCCATCTGATCTAACTTCTGGAGGCAGTCAAAATGAGCCTTAGAATTCTTCCCTACCTTATTCCTGTGCTGAGATACAGGCTGCTCCAACCTGCTGTAAAATGCTTGATTTCGAGAGTGAGCGAAACTAATGAAAACATTGTTGGGGTAAAACCTAAAGGGAAAGACCTAGCACCAAATCCAATTTGCCATCTGATCTAACTTCTGGAGGCAGTCAAAATGAGCCTTAGAATTCTTCCCTACCTTATTCCTGTGCTGAGATACAGGCTGCTCCAACCTGCTGTAAAATGCTTGATTTCGAGAGTGAGCGAAACTAATGAAAACATTGTTGGGGTAAAACCTAAAGGGAAAGACCTAGCACCAAATCCAATTTGCCATCTGATCTAACTTCTGGAGGCAGTCAAAATGAGCCTTAGAATTCTTCCCTACCTTATTCCTGTGCTGAGATACAGGCTGCTCCAACCTGCTGTAAAATGCTTGATGTCGAGAGTGAGCGAAACTAATGAAAACATTGTTGGGGTAAAACCTAAAGGGAAAGACCTAGCACCAAATCCAATTTGCCATCTGATCTAACTTCTGGAGGCAGTCAAAATGAGCCTTAGAATTCTTCCCTACCTTATTCCTGTGCTGAGATACAGGCTGCTCCAACCTGCTGTAAAATGCTTGATGTCGAGAGTGAGCGAAACTAATGAAAACATTGTTGGGGTAAAACCTAAAGGGAAAGACCTAGCACCAAATCCAATTTGCCATCTGATCTAACTTCTGGAGGCAGTCAAAATGAGCCTTAGAATTCTTCCCTACCTTATTCCTGTGCTGAGATACAGGCTGCTCCAACCTGCTGTAAAATGCTTGATTTCGAGAGTGAGCGAAACTAATGAAAACATTGTTGGGGTAAAACCTAAAGGGAAAGACCTAGCACCAAATCCAATTTGCCATCTGATCTAACTTCTGGAGGCAGTCAAAATGAGCCTTAGAATTCTTCCCTACCTTATTCCTGTGCTGAGATACAGGCTGCTCCAACCTGCTGTAAAATGCTTGATTTCGAGAGTGAGCGAAACTAATGAAAACATTGTTGGGGTAAAACCTAAAGGGAAAGACCTAGCACCAAATCCAATTTGCCATCTGATCTAACTTCTGGAGGCAGTCAAAATGAGCCTTAGAATTCTTCCCTACCTTATTCCTGTGCTGAGATACAGGCTGCTCCAACCTGCTGTAAAATGCTTGATTTCGAGAGTGAGCGAAACTAATGAAAACATTGTTGGGGTAAAACCTAAAGGGAAAGACCTAGCACCAAATCCAATTTGCCATCTGATCTAACTTCTGGAGGCAGTCAAAATGAGCCTTAGAATTCTTCCCTACCTTATTCCTGTGCTGAGATACAGGCTGCTCCAACCTGCTGTAAAATGCTTGATTTCGAGAGTGAGCGAAACTAATGAAAACATTGTTGGGGTAAAACCTAAAGGGAAAGACCTAGCACCAAATCCAATTTGCCATCTGATCTAACTTCTGGAGGCAGTCAAAATGAGCCTTAGAATTCTTCCCTACCTTATTCCTGTGCTGAGATACAGGCTGCTCCAACCTGCTGTAAAATGCTTGATTTCGAGAGTGAGCGAAACTAATGAAAACATTGTTGGGGTAAAACCTAAAGGGAAAGACCTAGCACCAAATCCAATTTGCCATCTGATCTAACTTCTGGAGGCAGTCAAAATGAGCCTTAGAATTCTTCCCTACCTTATTCCTGTGCTGAGATACAGGCTGCTCCAACCTGCTGTAAAATGCTTGATTTCGAGAGTGAGCGAAACTAATGAAAACATTGTTGGGGTAAAACCTAAAGGGAAAGACCTAGCACCAAATCCAATTTGCCATCTGATCTAACTTCTGGAGGCAGTCAAAATGAGCCTTAGAATTCTTCCCTACCTTATTCCTGTGCTGAGATACAGGCTGCTCCAACCTGCTGTAAAATGCTTGATTTCGAGAGTGAGCGAAACTAATGAAAACATTGTTGGGGTAAAACCTAAAGGGAAAGACCTAGCACCAAATCCAATTTGCCATCTGATCTAACTTCTGGAGGCAGTCAAAATGAGCCTTAGAATTCTTCCCTACCTTATTCCTGTGCTGAGATACAGGCTGCTCCAACCTGCTGTAAAATGCTTGATTTCGAGAGTGAGCGAAACTAATGAAAACATTGTTGGGGTAAAACCTAAAGGGAAAGACCTAGCACCAAATCCAATTTGCCATCTGATCTAACTTCTGGAGGCAGTCAAAATGAGCCTTAGAATTCTTCCCTACCTTATTCCTGTGCTGAGATACAGGCTGCTCCAACCTGCTGTAAAATGCTTGATTTCGAGAGTGAGCGAAACTAATGAAAACATTGTTGGGGTAAAACCTAAAGGGAAAGACCTAGCAACCAAATCCAATTTGCCATCTGATCTAACTTCTGGAGGCAGTCAAAATGAGCCTTAGAATTCTTCCCTACCTTATTCCTGTGCTGAGATACAGGCTGCTCCAACCTGCTGTAAAATGCTTGATTTCGAGAGTGAGCGAAACTAATGAAAACATTGTTGGGGTAAAACCTAAAGGGAAAGACCTAGCACCAAATCCAATTTGCCATCTGATCTAACTTCTGGAGGCAGTCAAAATGAGCCTTAGAATTCTTCCCTACCTTATTCCTGTGCTGAGATACAGGCTGCTCCAACCTGCTGTAAAATGCTTGATTTCGAGAGTGAGCCAAACTAATGAAAACATTGTTGGGGTAAAACCTAAAGGGAAAGACCTAGCACCAAATCCAATTTGCCATCTGATCTAACTTCTGGAGGCAGTCAAAATGAGCCTTAGAATTCTTCCCTACCTTATTCCTGTGCTGAGATACAGGCTGCTCCAACCTGCTGTAAAATGCTTGATTTCGAGAGTGAGCCAAACTAATGAAAACATTGTTGGGGTAAAACCTAAAGGGAAAGACCTAGCACCAAATCCAATTTGCCATCTGATCTAACTTCTGGAGGCAGTCAAAATGAGCCTTAGAATTCTTCCCTACCTTATTCCTGTGCTGAGATACAGGCTGCTCCAACCTGCTGTAAAATGCTTGATTTCGAGAGTGAGCGAAACTAATGAAAACATTGTTGGGGTAAAACCTAAAGGGAAAGACCTAGCACCAAATCCAATTTGCCATCTGATCTAACTTCTGGAGGCAGTCAAAATGAGCCTTAGAATTCTTCCCTACCTTATTCCTGTGCTGAGATACAGGCTGCTCCAACCTGCTGTAAAATGCTTGATTTCGAGAGTGAGCGAAACTAATGAAAACATTGTTGGGGTAAAACCTAAAGGGAAAGACCTAGCACCAAATCCAATTTGCCATCTGATCTAACTTCTGGAGGCAGTCAAAATGAGCCTTAGAATTCTTCCCTACCTTATTCCTGTGCTGAGATACAGGCTGCTCCAACCTGCTGTAAAATGCTTGATTTCGAGAGTGAGCGAAACTAATGAAAACATTGTTGGGGTAAAACCTAAAGGGAAAGACCTAGCACCAAATCCAATTTGCCATCTGATCTAACTTCTGGAGGCAGTCAAAATGAGCCTTAGAATTCTTCCCTACCTTATTCCTGTGCTGAGATACAGGCTGCTCCAACCTGCTGTAAAATGCTTGATTTCGAGAGTGAGCGAAACTAATGAAAACATTGTTGGGGTAAAACCTAAAGGGAAAGACCTAGCACCAAATCCAATTTGCCATCTGATCTAACTTCTGGAGGCAGTCAAAATGAGCCTTAGAATTCTTCCCTACCTTATTCCTGTGCTGAGATACAGGCTGCTCCAACCTGCTGTAAAATGCTTGATTTCGAGAGTGAGCGAAACTAATGAAAACATTGTTGGGGTAAAACCTAAAGGGAAAGACCTAGCACCAAATCCAATTTGCCATCTGATCTAACTTCTGGAGGCAGTCAAAATGAGCCTTAGAATTCTTCCCTACCTTATTCCTGTGCTGAGATACAGGCTGCTCCAACCTGCTGTAAAATGCTTGATGTCGAGAGTGAGCGAAACTAATGAAAACATTGTTGGGGTAAAACCTAAAGGGAAAGACCTAGCACCAAATCCAATTTGCCATCTGATCTAACTTCTGGAGGCAGTCAAAATGAGCCTTAGAATTCTTCCCTACCTTATTCCTGTGCTGAGATACAGGCTGCTCCAACCTGCTGTAAAATGCTTGATTTCGAGAGTGAGCGAAACTAATGAAAACATTGTTGGGGTAAAACCTAAAGGGAAAGACCTAGCACCAAATCCAATTTGCCATCTGATCTAACTTCTGGAGGCAGTCAAAATGAGCCTTAGAATTCTTCCCTACCTTATTCCTGTGCTGAGATACAGGCTGCTCCAACCTGCTGTAAAATGCTTGATTTCGAGAGTGAGCGAAACTAATGAAAACATTGTTGGGGTAAAACCTAAAGGGAAAGACCTAGCACCAAATCCAATTTGCCATCTGATCTAACTTCTGGAGGCAGTCAAAATGAGCCTTAGAATTCTTCCCTACCTTATTCCTGTGCTGAGATACAGGCTGCTCCAACCTGCTGTAAAATGCTTGATTTCGAGAGTGAGCGAAACTAATGAAAACATTGTTGGGGTAAAACCTAAAGGGAAAGACCTAGCACCAAATCCAATTTGCCATCTGATCTAACTTCTGGAGGCAGTCAAAATGAGCCTTAGAATTCTTCCTACCTTATTCCTGTGCTGAGATACAGGCTGCTCCAACCTGCTGTAAAATGCTTGATTTCGAGAGTGAGCGAAACTAATGAAAACATTGTTGGGGTAAAACCTAAAGGGAAAGACCTAGCACCAAATCCAATTTGCCATCTGATCTAACTTCTGGAGGCAGTCAAAATGAGCCTTAGAATTCTTCCCTACCTTATTCCTGTGCTGAGATACAGGCTGCTCCAACCTGCTGTAAAATGCTTGATTTCGAGAGTGAGCGAAACTAATGAAAACATTGTTGGGGTAAAACCTAAAGGGAAAGACCTAGCACCAAATCCAATTTGCCATCTGATCTAACTTCTGGAGGCAGTCAAAATGAGCCTTAGAATTCTTCCCTACCTTATTCCTGTGCTGAGATACAGGCTGCTCCAACCTGCTGTAAAATGCTTGATTTCGAGAGTGAGCGAAAACTAATGAAAACATTGTTGGGGTAAAACCTAAAGGGAAAGACCTAGCACCAAATCCAATTTGCCATCTGATCTAACTTCTGGAGGCAGTCAAAATGAGCCTTAGAATTCTTCCCTACCTTATTCCTGTGCTGAGATACAGGCTGCTCCAACCTGCTGTAAAATGCTTGATTTCGAGAGTGAGCGAAACTAATGAAAACATTGTTGGGGTAAAACCTAAAGGGAAAGACCTAGCACCAAATCCAATTTGCCATCTGATCTAACTTCTGGAGGCAGTCAAAATGAGCCTTAGAATTCTTCCCTACCTTATTCCTGTGCTGAGATACAGGCTGCTCCAACCTGCTGTAAAATGCTTGATTTCGAGAGTGAGCGAAACTAATGAAAACATTGTTGGGGTAAAACCTAAAGGGAAAGACCTAGCACCAAATCCAATTTGCCATCTGATCTAACTTCTGGAGGCAGTCAAAATGAGCCTTAGAATTCTTCCTACCTTATTCCTGTGCTGAGATACAGGCTGCTCCAACCTGCTGTAAAATGCTTGATTTCGAGAGTGAGCGAAACTAATGAAAACATTGTTGGGGTAAAACCTAAAGGGAAAGACCTAGCACCAAATCCAATTTGCCATCTGATCTAACTTCTGGAGGCAGTCAAAATGAGCCTTAGAATTCTTCCCTACCTTATTCCTGTGCTGAGATACAGGCTGCTCCAACCTGCTGTAAAATGCTTGATTTCCAGAGTGAGCGAAACTAATGAAAACATTGTTGGGGTAAAACCTAAAGGGAAAGACCTAGCACCAAATCCAATTTGCCATCTGATCTAACTTCTGGAGGCAGTCAAAATGAGCCTTAGAATTCTTCCCTACCTTATTCCTGTGCTGAGATACAGGCTGCTCCAACCTGCTGTAAAATGCTTGATTTCGAGAGTGAGCGAAACTAATGAAAACATTGTTGGGGTAAAACCTAAAGGGAAAGACCTAGCACCAAATCCAATTTGCCATCTGATCTAACTTCTGGAGGCAGTCAAAATGATCCTTAGAATTCTTCCCTACCTTATTCCTGTGCTGAGATACAGGCTGCTCCAACCTGCTGTAAAATGCTTGATTTCGAGAGTGAGCGAAACTAATGAAAACATTGTTGGGGTAAAACCTAAAGGGAAAGACCTAGCACCAAATCCAATTTGCCATCTGATCTAACTTCTGGAGGCAGTCAAAATGAGCCTTAGAATTCTTCCCTACCTTATTCCTGTGCTGAGATACAGGCTGCTCCAACCTGCTGTAAAATGCTTGATTTCGAGAGTGAGCGAAACTAATGAAAACATTGTTGGGGTAAAACCTAAAGGGAAAGACCTAGCACCAAATCCAATTTGCCATCTGATCTAACTTCTGGAGGCAGTCAAAATGAGCCTTAGAATTCTTCCCTACCTTATTCCTGTGCTGAGATACAGGCTGCTCCAACCTGCTGTAAAATGCTTGATTTCGAGAGTGAGCGAAACTAATGAAAACATTGTTGGGGTAAAGCCTAAAGGGAAAGACCTAGCACCAAATCCAATTTGCCATCTGATCTAACTTCTGGAGGCAGTCAAAATGAGCCTTAGAATTCTTCCCTACCTTATTCCTGTGCTGAGATACAGGCTGCTCCAACCTGCTGTAAAATGCTTGATGTCGAGAGTGAGCGAAACTAATGAAAACATTGTTGGGGTAAAACCTAAAGGGAAAGACCTAGCACCAAATCCAATTTGCCATCTGATCTAACTTCTGGAGGCAGTCAAAATGAGCCTTAGAATTCTTCCCTACCTTATTCCTGTGCTGAGATACAGGCTGCTCCAACCTGCTGTAAAATGCTTGATTTCGAGAGTGAGCGAAACTAATGAAAACATTGTTGGGGTAAAACCTAAAGGGAAAGACCTAGCACCAAATCCAATTTGCCATCTGATCTAACTTCTGGAGGCAGTCAAAATGAGCCTTAGAATTCTTCCCTACCTTATTCCTGTGCTGAGATACAGGCTGCTCCAACCTGCTGTAAAATGCTTGATTTCGAGAGTGAGCGAAACTAATGAAAACATTGTTGGGGTAAAACCTAAAGGGAAAGACCTAGCACCAAATCCAATTTGCCATCTGATCTAACTTCTGGAGGCAGTCAAAATGAGCCTTAGAATTCTTCCCTACCTTATTCCTGTGCTGAGATACAGGCTGCTCCAACCTGCTGTAAAATGCTTGATTTCGAGAGTGAGCGAAACTAATGAAAACATTGTTGGGGTAAAACCTAAAGGGAAAGACCTAGCACCAAATCCAATTTGCCATCTGATCTAACTTCTGGAGGCAGTCAAAATGAGCCTTAGAATTCTTCCCTACCTTATTCCTGTGCTGAGATACAGGCTGCTCCAACCTGCTGTAAAATGCTTGATTTCGAGAGTGAGCGAAACTAATGAAAACATTGTTGGGGTAAAACCTAAAGGGAAAGACCTAGCACCAAATCCAATTTGCCATCTGATCTAACTTCTGGAGGCAGTCAAAATGAGCCTTAGAATTCTTCCCTACCTTATTCCTGTGCTGAGATACAGGCTGCTCCAACCTGCTGTAAAATGCTTGATTTCGAGAGTGAGCGAAACTAATGAAAACATTGTTGGGGTAAAACCTAAAGGGAAAGACCTAGCACCAAATCCAATTTGCCATCTGATCTAACTTCTGGAGGCAGTCAAAATGAGCCTTAGAATTCTTCCCTACCTTATTCCTGTGCTGAGATACAGGCTGCTCCAACCTGCTGTAAAATGCTTGATTTCGAGAGTGAGCGAAACTAATGAAAACATTGTTGGGGTAAAACCTAAAGGGAAAGACCTAGCACCAAATCCAATTTGCCATCTGATCTAACTTCTGGAGGCAGTCAAAATGAGCCTTAGAATTCTTCCCTACCTTATTCCTGTGCTCAGATACAGGCTGCTCCAACCTGCTGTAAAATGCTTGATTTCGAGAGTGAGCGAAACTAATGAAAACATTGTTGGGGTAAAACCTAAAGGGAAAGACCTAGCACCAAATCCAATTTGCCATCTGATCTAACTTCTGGAGGCAGTCAAAATGAGCCTTAGAATTCTTCCCTACCTTATTCCTGTGCTGAGATACAGGCTGCTCCAACCTGCTGTAAAATGCTTGATTTCGAGAGTGAGCCAAACTAATGAAAACATTGTTGGGGTAAAACCTAAAGGGAAAGACCTAGCACCCAAATCCAATTTGCCATCTGATCTAACTTCTGGAGGCAGTCAAAATGAGCCTTAGAATTCTTCCCTACCTTATTCCTGTGCTGAGATACAGGCTGCTCCAACCTGCTGTAAAATGCTTGATTTCGAGAGTGAGCGAAACTAATGAAAACATTGTTGGGGTAAAACCTAAAGGGAAAGACCTAGCACCAAATCCAATTTGCCATCTGATCTAACTTCTGGAGGCAGTCAAAATGAGCCTTAGAATTCTTCCCTACCTTATTCCTGTGCTGAGATACAGGCTGCTCCAACCTGCTGTAAAATGCTTGATTTCGAGAGTGAGCGAAACTAATGAAAACATTGTTGGGGTAAAACCTAAAGGAAAGACCTAGCACCAAATCCAATTTGCCATCTGATCTAACTTCTGGAGGCAGTCAAAATGAGCCTTAGAATTCTTCCCTACCTTATTCCTGTGCTGAGATACAGGCTGCTCCAACCTGCTGTAAAATGCTTGATTTCGAGAGTGAGCGAAACTAATGAAAACATTGTTGGGGTAAAACCTAAAGGGAAAGACCTAGCACCAAATCCAATTTGCCATCTGATCTAACTTCTGGAGGCAGTCAAAATGAGCCTTAGAATTCTTCCCTACCTTATTCCTGTGCTGAGATACAGGCTGCTCCAACCTGCTGTAAAATGCTTGATTTCGAGAGTGAGCGAAACTAATGAAAACATTGTTGGGGTAAAACCTAAAGGGAAAGACCTAGCACCAAATCCAATTTGCCATCTGATCTAACTTCTGGAGGCAGTCAAAATGAGCCTTAGAATTCTTCCCTACCTTATTCCTGTGCTGAGATACAGGCTGCTCCAACCTGCTGTAAAATGCTTGATTTCGAGAGTGAGCGAAACTAATGAAAACATTGTTGGGGTAAAACCTAAAGGGAAAGACCTAGCACCAAATCCAATTTGCCATCTGATCTAACTTCTGGAGGCAGTCAAAATGAGCCTTAGAATTCTTCCCTACCTTATTCCTGTGCTGAGATACAGGCTGCTCCAACCTGCTGTAAAATGCTTGATTTCGAGAGTGAGCGAAACTAATGAAAACATTGTTGGGGTAAAACCTAAAGGGAAAGACCTAGCACCAAATCCAATTTGCCATCTGATCTAACTTCTGGAGGCAGTCAAAATGAGCCTTAGAATTCTTCCCTACCTTATTCCTGTGCTGAGATACAGGCTGCTCCAACCTGCTGTAAAATGCTTGATTTCGAGAGTGAGCGAAACTAATGAAAACATTGTTGGGGTAAAACCTAAAGGGAAAGACTAGCACCAAATCCAATTTGCCATCTGATCTAACTTCAGGAGGCAGTCAAAATGAGCCTTAGAATTCTTCCCTACCTTATTCCTGTGCTGAGATACAGGCTGCTCCAACCTGCTGTAAAATGCTTGATTTCGAGAGTGAGCGAAACTAATGAAAACATTGTTGGGGTAAAACCTAAAGGGAAAGACCTAGCACCAAATCCAATTTGCCATCTGATCTAACTTCTGGAGGCAGTCAAAATGAGCCTTAGAATTCTTCCCTACCTTATTCCTGTGCTGAGATACAGGCTGCTCCAACCTGCTGTAAAATGCTTGATTTCGAGAGTGAGCGAAACTAATGAAAACATTGTTGGGGTAAAACCTAAAGGGAAAGACCTAGCACCAAATCCAATTTGCCATCTGATCTAACTTCTGGAGGCAGTCAAAATGAGCCTTAGAATTCTTCCCTACCTTATTCCTGTGCTGAGATACAGGCTGCTCCAACCTGCTGTAAAATGCTTGATTTCGAGAGTGAGCGAAACTAATGAAAACATTGTTGGGGTAAAACCTAAAGGGAAAGACCTAGCACCAAATCCAATTTGCCATCTGATCTAACTTCTGGAGGCAGTCAAAATGATCCTTAGAATTCTCCCCTACCTTATTCCTGTGCTGAGATACAGGCTGCTCCAACCTGCTGTAAAATGCTTGATGTCGAGAGTGAGCGAAACTAATGAAAACATTGTTGGGGTAAAACCTAAAGGGAAAGACCTAGCACCAAATCCAATTTGCCATCTGATCTAACTTCTGGAGGCAGTCAAAATGAGCCTTAGAATTCTTCCCTACCTTATTCCTGTGCTGAGATACAGGCTGCTCCAACCTGCTGTAAAATGCTTGATTTCGAGAGTGAGCGAAACTAATGAAAACATTGTTGGGGTAAAACCTAAAGGGAAAGACCTAGCACCAAATCCAATTTGCCATCTGATCTAACTTCTGGAGGCAGTCAAAATGAGCCTTAGAATTCTTCCCTACCTTATTCCTGTGCTGAGATACAGGCTGCTCCAACCTGCTGTAAAATGCTTGATTTCGAGAGTGAGCGAAACTAATGAAAACATTGTTGGGGTAAAACCTAAAGGGAAAGACCTAGCACCAAATCCAATTTGCCATCTGATCTAACTTCTGGAGGCAGTCAAAATGAGCCTTAGAATTCTTCCCTACCTTATTCCTGTGCTGAGATACAGGCTGCTCCAACCTGCTGTAAAATGCTTGATTTCGAGAGTGAGCGAAACTAATGAAAACATTGTTGGGGTAAAACCTAAAGGGAAAGACCTAGCACCAAATCCAATTTGCCATCTGATCTAACTTCTGGAGGCAGTCAAAATGAGCCTTAGAATTCTTCCCTACCTTATTCCTGTGCTGAGATACAGGCTGCTCCAACCTGCTGTAAAATGCTTGATTTCGAGAGTGAGCGAAACTAATGAAAACATTGTTGGGGTAAAACCTAAAGGGAAAGACCTAGCACCAAATCCAATTTGCCATCTGATCTAACTTCTGGAGGCAGTCAAAATGAGCCTTAGAATTCTTCCCTACCTTATTCCTGTGCTGAGATACAGGCTGCTCCAACCTGCTGTAAAATGCTTGATTTCGAGAGTGAGCGAAACTAATGAAAACATTGTTGGGGTAAAACCTAAAGGGAAAGACCTAGCACCAAATCCAATTTGCCATCTGATCTAACTTCTGGAGGCAGTCAAAATGAGCCTTAGAATTCTTCCCTACCTTATTCCTGTGCTGAGATACAGGCTGCTCCAACCTGCTGTAAAATGCTTGATTTCGAGAGTGAGCGAAACTAATGAAAACATTGTTGGGGGTAAAACCTAAAGGGAAAGACCTAGCACCAAATCCAATTTGCCATCTGATCTAACTTCTGGAGGCAGTCAAAATGAGCCTTAGAATTCTTCCCTACCTTATTCCTGTGCTGAGATACAGGCTGCTCCAACCTGCTGTAAAATGCTTGATTTCGAGAGTGAGCGAAACTAATGAAAACATTGTTGGGGTAAAACCTAAAGGGAAAGACCTAGCACCAAATCCAATTTGCCATCTGATCTAACTTCTGGAGGCAGTCAAAATGAGCCTTAGAATTCTTCCCTACCTTATTCCTGTGCTGAGATACAGGCTGCTCCAACCTGCTGTAAAATGCTTGATTTCGAGAGTGAGCGAAACTAATGAAAACATTGTTGGGGTAAAACCTAAAGGGAAAGACCTAGCACCAAATCCAATTTGCCATCTGATCTAACTTCTGGAGGCAGTCAAAATGAGCCTTAGAATTCTTCCCTACCTTATTCCTGTGCTGAGATACAGGCTGCTCCAACCTGCTGTAAAATGCTTGATTTCGAGAGTGAGCGAAACTAATGAAAACATTGTTGGGGTAAAGCCTAAAGGGAAAGACCTAGCACCAAATCCAATTTGCCATCTGATCTAACTTCTGGAGGCAGTCAAAATGAGCCTTAGAATTCTTCCCTACCTTATTCCTGTGCTGAGATACAGGCTGCTCCAACCTGCTGTAAAATGCTTGATGTCGAGAGTGAGCGAAACTAATGAAAACATTGTTGGGGTAAAACCTAAAGGGAAAGACCTAGCACCAAATCCAATTTGCCATCTGATCTAACTTCTGGAGGCAGTCAAAATGAGCCTTAGAATTCTTCCCTACCTTATTCCTGTGCTGAGATACAGGCTGCTCCAACCTGCTGTAAAATGCTTGATTTCGAGAGTGAGCGAAACTAATGAAAACATTGTTGGGGTAAAACCTAAAGGGAAAGACCTAGCACCAAATCCAATTTGCCATCTGATCTAACTTCTGGAGGCAGTCAAAATGAGCCTTAGAATTCTTCCCTACCTTATTCCTGTGCTGAGATACAGGCTGCTCCAACCTGCTGTAAAATGCTTGATTTCGAGAGTGAGCGAAACTAATGAAAACATTGTTGGGGTAAAACCTAAAGGGAAAGACCTAGCACCAAATCCAATTTGCCATCTGATCTAACTTCTGGAGGCAGTCAAAATGAGCCTTAGAATTCTTCCCTACCTTATTCCTGTGCTGAGATACAGGCTGCTCCAACCTGCTGTAAAATGCTTGATTTCGAGAGTGAGCGAAACTAATGAAAACATTGTTGGGGTAAAACCTAAAGGGAAAGACCTAGCACCAAATCCAATTTGCCATCTGATCTAACTTCTGGAGGCAGTCAAAATGAGCCTTAGAATTCTTCCCTACCTTATTCCTGTGCTGAGATACAGGCTGCTCCAACCTGCTGTAAAATGCTTGATTTCGAGAGTGAGCGAAACTAATGAAAACATTGTTGGGGTAAAACCTAAAGGGAAAGACCTAGCACCAAATCCAATTTGCCATCTGATCTAACTTCTGGAGGCAGTCAAAATGAGCCTTAGAATTCTTCCCTACCTTATTCCTGTGCTGAGATACAGGCTGCTCCAACCTGCTGTAAAATGCTTGATTTCGAGAGTGAGCGAAACTAATGAAAACATTGTTGGGGTAAAACCTAAAGGGAAAGACCTAGCACCAAATCCAATTTGCCATCTGATCTAACTTCTGGAGGCAGTCAAAATGAGCCTTAGAATTCTTCCCTACCTTATTCCTGTGCTGAGATACAGGCTGCTCCAACCTGCTGTAAAATGCTTGATTTCGAGAGTGAGCGAAACTAATGAAAACATTGTTGGGGTAAAACCTAAAGGGAAAGACCTAGCACCAAATCCAATTTGCCATCTGATCTAACTTCTGGAGGCAGTCAAAATGAGCCTTAGAATTCTTCCCTACCTTATTCCTGTGCTGAGATACAGGCTGCTCCAACCTGCTGTAAAATGCTTGATTTCGAGAGTGAGCGAAACTAATGAAAACATTGTTGGGGTAAAACCTAAAGGGAAAGACCTAGCACCAAATCCAATTTGCCATCTGATCTAACTTCTGGAGGCAGTCAAAATGAGCCTTAGAATTCTTCCCTACCTTATTCCTGTGCTGAGATACAGGCTGCTCCAACCTGCTGTAAAATGCTTGATTTCGAGAGTGAGCGAAACTAATGAAAACATTGTTGGGGTAAAACCTAAAGGGAAAGACCTAGCACCAAATCCAATTTGCCATCTGATCTAACTTCTGGAGGCAGTCAAAATGAGCCTTAGAATTCTTCCCTACCTTATTCCTGTGCTGAGATACAGGCTGCTCCAACCTGCTGTAAAATGCTTGATTTCGAGAGTGAGCGAAACTAATGAAAACATTGTTGGGGTAAAACCTAAAGGGAAAGACCTAGCACCAAATCCAATTTGCCATCTGATCTAACTTCTGGAGGCAGTCAAAATGAGCCTTAGAATTCTTCCCTACCTTATTCCTGTGCTGAGATACAGGCTGCTCCAACCTGCTGTAAAATGCTTGATTTCGAGAGTGAGCGAAACTAATGAAAACATTGTTGGGGTAAAACCTAAAGGGAAAGACCTAGCACCAAATCCAATTTGCCATCTGATCTAACTTCTGGAGGCAGTCAAAATGAGCCTTAGAATTCTTCCCTACCTTATTCCTGTGCTGAGATACAGGCTGCTCCAACCTGCTGTAAAATGCTTGATTTCGAGAGTGAGCGAAACTAATGAAAACATTGTTGGGGTAAAACCTAAAGGGAAAGACCTAGCACCAAATCCAATTTGCCATCTGATCTAACTTCTGGAGGCAGTCAAAATGAGCCTTAGAATTCTTCCCTACCTTATTCCTGTGCTGAGATACAGGCTGCTCCAACCTGCTGTAAAATGCTTGATTTCGAGAGTGAGCGAAACTAATGAAAACATTGTTGGGGTAAAACCTAAAGGGAAAGACCTAGCACCAAATCCAATTTGCCATCTGATCTAACTTCTGGAGGCAGTCAAAATGAGCCTTAGAATTCTTCCCTACCTTATTCCTGTGCTGAGATACAGGCTGCTCCAACCTGCTGTAAAATGCTTGATTTCGAGAGTGAGCGAAACTAATGAAAACATTGTTGGGGTAAAACCTAAAGGGAAAGACCTAGCACCAAATCCAATTTGCCATCTGATCTAACTTCTGGAGGCAGTCAAAATGAGCCTTAGAATTCTTCCCTACCTTATTCCTGTGCTGAGATACAGGCTGCTCCAACCTGCTGTAAAATGCTTGATTTCGAGAGTGAGCGAAACTAATGAAAACATTGTTGGGGTAAAACCTAAAGGGAAAGACCTAGCACCAAATCCAATTTGCCATCTGATCTAACTTCTGGAGGCAGTCAAAATGAGCCTTAGAATTCTTCCCTACCTTATTCCTGTGCTGAGATACAGGCTGCTCCAACCTGCTGTAAAATGCTTGATTTCGAGAGTGAGCGAAACTAATGAAAACATTGTTGGGGTAAAACCTAAAGGGAAAGACCTAGCACCAAATCCAATTTGCCATCTGATCTAACTTCTGGAGGCAGTCAAAATGAGCCTTAGAATTCTTCCCTACCTATTCCTGTGCTGAGATACAGGCTGCTCCAACCTGCTGTAAAATGCTTGATTTCGAGAGTGAGCGAAACTAATGAAAACATTGTTGGGGTAAAACCTAAAGGGAAAGACCTAGCACCAAATCCAATTTGCCATCTGATCTAACTTCTGGAGGCAGTCAAAATGAGCCTTAGAATTCTTCCCTACCTTATTCCTGTGCTGAGATACAGGCTGCTCCAACCTGCTGTAAAATGCTTGATTTCGAGAGTGAGCGAAACTAATGAAAACATTGTTGGGGTAAAACCTAAAGGGAAAGACCTAGCACCAAATCCAATTTGCCATCTGATCTAACTTCTGGAGGCAGTCAAAATGAGCCTTAGAATTCTTCCCTACCTTATTCCTGTGCTGAGATACAGGCTGCTCCAACCTGCTGTAAAATGCTTGATTTCGAGAGTGAGCGAAACTAATGAAAACATTGTTGGGGTAAAACCTAAAGGGAAAGACCTAGCACCAAATCCAATTTGCCATCTGATCTAACTTCTGGAGGCAGTCAAAATGAGCCTTAGAATTCTTCCCTACCTTATTCCTGTGCTGAGATACAGGCTGCTCCAACCTGCTGTAAAATGCTTGATTTCGAGAGTGAGCCAAACTAATGAAAACATTGTTGGGGTAAAACCTAAAGGGAAAGACCTAGCACCAAATCCAATTTGCCATCTGATCTAACTTCTGGAGGCAGTCAAAATGAGCCTTAGAATTCTTCCCTACCTTATTCCTGTGCTGAGATACAGGCTGCTCCAACCTGCTGTAAAATGCTTGATTTCGAGAGTGAGCGAAACTAATGAAAACATTGTTGGGGTAAAACCTAAAGGGAAAGACCTAGCACCAAATCCAATTTGCCATCTGATCTAACTTCTGGAGGCAGTCAAAATGAGCCTTAGAATTCTTCCCTACCTTATTCCTGTGCTGAGATACAGGCTGCTCCAACCTGCTGTAAAATGCTTGATTTCGAGAGTGAGCGAAACTAATGAAAACATTGTTGGGGTAAAAACCTAAAGGGAAAGACCTAGCACCAAATCCAATTTGCCATCTGATCTAACTTCTGGAGGCAGTCAAAATGAGCCTTAGAATTCTTCCCTACCTTATTCCTGTGCTGAGATACAGGCTGCTCCAACCTGCTGTAAAATGCTTGATTTCGAGAGTGAGCGAAACTAATGAAAACATTGTTGGGGTAAAACCTAAAGGGAAAGACCTAGCACCAAATCCAATTTGCCATCTGATCTAACTTCTGGAGGCAGTCAAAATGATCCTTAGAATTCTTCCCTACCTTATTCCTGTGCTGAGATACAGGCTGCTCCAACCTGCTGTAAAATGCTTGATGTCGAGAGTGAGCGAAACTAATGAAAACATTGTTGGGGTAAAACCTAAAGGGAAAGACCTAGCACCAAATCCAATTTGCCATCTGATCTAACTTCTGGAGGCAGTCAAAATGAGCCTTAGAATTCTTCCCTACCTTATTCCTGTGCTGAGATACAGGCTGCTCCAACCTGCTGTAAAATGCTTGATTTCGAGAGTGAGCGAAACTAATGAAAACATTGTTGGGGTAAAACCTAAAGGGAAAGACCTAGCACCAAATCCAATTTGCCATCTGATCTAACTTCTGGAGGCAGTCAAAATGAGCCTTAGAATTCTTCCCTACCTTATTCCTGTGCTGAGATACAGGCTGCTCCAACCTGCTGTAAAATGCTTGATTTCGAGAGTGAGCGAAACTAATGAAAACATTGTTGGGGTAAAACCTAAAGGGAAAGACCTAGCACCAAATCCAATTTGCCATCTGATCTAACTTCTGGAGGCAGTCAAAATGAGCCTTAGAATTCTTCCCTACCTTATTCCTGTGCTGAGATACAGGCTGCTCCAACCTGCTGTAAAATGCTTGATTTCGAGAGTGAGCGAAACTAATGAAAACATTGTTGGGGTAAAACCTAAAGGGAAAGACCTAGCACCAAATCCAATTTGCCATCTGATCTAACTTCTGGAGGCAGTCAAAATGAGCCTTAGAATTCTTCCCTACCTTATTCCTGTGCTGAGATACAGGCTGCTCCAACCTGCTGTAAAATGCTTGATTTCGAGAGTGAGCGAAACTAATGAACACATTGTTGGGGTAAAACCTAAAGGGAAAGACCTAGCACCAAATCCAATTTGCCATCTGATCTAACTTCTGGAGGCAGTCAAAATGAGCCTTAGAATTCTTCCCTACCTTATTCCTGTGCTGAGATACAGGCTGCTCCAACCTGCTGTAAAATGCTTGATTTCGAGAGTGAGCGAAACTAATGAACACATTGTTGGGGTAAAACCTAAAGGGAAAGACCTAGCACCAAATCCAATTTGCCATCTGATCTAACTTCTGGAGGCAGTCAAAATGAGCCTTAGAATTCTTCCCTACCTTATTCCTGTGCTGAGATACAGGCTGCTCCAACCTGCTGTAAAATGCTTGATTTCGAGAGTGAGCGAAACTAATGAAAACATTGTTGGGGTAAAACCTAAAGGGAAAGACCTAGCACCAAATCCAATTTACCATCTGATCTAACTTCTGGAGGCAGTCAAAATGAGCCTTAGAATTCTTCCCTACCTTATTCCTGTGCTGAGATACAGGCTGCTCCAACCTGCTGTAAAATGCTGATTTCGAGAGTGAGCGAAACTAATGAAAACATTGTTGGGGTAAAACCTAAAGGGAAAGACCTAGCACCAAATCCAATTTGCCATCTGATCTAACTTCTGGAGGCAGTCAAAATGAGCCTTAGAATTCTTCCCTACCTTATTCCTGTGCTGAGATACAGGCTGCTCCAACCTGCTGTAAAATGCTTGATTTCGAGAGTGAGCCAAACTAATGAAAACATTGTTGGGGTAAAACCTAAAGGGAAAGACCTAGCACCAAATCCAATTTGCCATCTGATCTAACTTCTGGAGGCAGTCAAAATGAGCCTTAGAATTCTTCCCTACCTTATTCCTGTGCTGAGATACAGGCTGCTCCAACCTGCTGTAAAATGCTTGATTTCGAGAGTGAGCGAAACTAATGAAAACATTGTTGGGGTAAAACCTAAAGGGAAAGACCTAGCACCAAATCCAATTTGCCATCTGATCTAACTTCTGGAGGCAGTCAAAATGAGCCTTAGAATTCTTCCCTACCTTATTCCTGTGCTGAGATACAGGCTGCTCCAACCTGCTGTAAAATGCTTGATTTCGAGAGTGAGCGAAACTAATGAAAACATTGTTGGGGTAAAACCTAAAGGGAAAGACCTAGCACCAAATCCAATTTGCCATCTGATCTAACTTCTGGAGGCAGTCAAAATGAGCCTTAGAATTCTTCCCTACCTTATTCCTGTGCTGAGATACAGGCTGCTCCAACCTGCTGTAAAATGCTTGATTTCGAGAGTGAGCGAAACTAATGAAAACATTGTTGGGGTAAAACCTAAAGGGAAAGACCTAGCACCAAATCCAATTTGCCATCTGATCTAACTTCTGGAGGCAGTCAAAATGAGCCTTAGAATTCTTCCCTACCTTATTCCTGTGCTGAGATACAGGCTGCTCCAACCTGCTGTAAAATGCTTGATTTCGAGAGTGAGCGAAACTAATGAAAACATTGTTGGGGTAAAACCTAAAGGGAAAGACCTAGCACCAAATCCAATTTGCCATCTGATCTAACTTCTGGAGGCAGTCAAAATGAGCCTTAGAATTCTTCCCTACCTTATTCCTGTGCTGAGATACAGGCTGCTCCAACCTGCTGTAAAATGCTTGATTTCGAGAGTGAGCGAAACTAATGAAAACATTGTTGGGGTAAAACCTAAAGGGAAAGACCTAGCACCAAATCCAATTTGCCATCTGATCTAACTTCTGGAGGCAGTCAAAATGAGCCTTAGAATTCTTCCCTACCTTATTCCTGTGCTGAGATACAGGCTGCTCCAACCTGCTGTAAAATGCTTGATTTCGAGAGTGAGCGAAACTAATGAAAACATTGTTGGGGTAAAACCTAAAGGGAAAGACCTAGCACCAAATCCAATTTGCCATCTGATCTAACTTCTGGAGGCAGTCAAAATGAGCCTTAGAATTCTTCCCTACCTTATTCCTGTGCTGAGATACAGGCTGCTCCAACCTGCTGTAAAATGCTTGATTTCGAGAGTGAGCGAAACTAATGAAAACATTGTTGGGGTAAAACCTAAAGGGAAAGACCTAGCACCAAATCCAATTTGCCATCTGATCTAACTTCTGGAGGCAGTCAAAATGAGCCTTAGAATTCTTCCCTACCTTATTCCTGTGCTGAGATACAGGCTGCTCCAACCTGCTGTAAAATGCTTGATGTCGAGAGTGAGCGAAACTAATGAAAACATTGTTGGGGTAAAACCTAAAGGGAAAGACCTAGCACCAAATCCAATTTGCCATCTGATCTAACTTCTGGAGGCAGTCAAAATGAGCCTTAGAATTCTTCCCTACCTTATTCCTGTGCTGAGATACAGGCTGCTCCAACCTGCTGTAAAATGCTTGATTTCGAGAGTGAGCGAAACTAATGAAAACATTGTTGGGGTAAAACCTAAAGGGAAAGACCTAGCACCAAATCCAATTTGCCATCTGATCTAACTTCTGGAGGCAGTCAAAATGAGCCTTAGAATTCTTCCCTACCTTATTCCTGTGCTGAGATACAGGCTGCTCCAACCTGCTGTAAAATGCTTGATTTCGAGAGTGAGCGAAACTAATGAAAACATTGTTGGGGTAAAACCTAAAGGGAAAGACCTAGCACCAAATCCAATTTGCCATCTGATCTAACTTCTGGAGGCAGTCAAAATGAGCCTTAGAATTCTTCCCTACCTTATTCCTGTGCTGAGATACAGGCTGCTCCAACCTGCTGTAAAATGCTTGATTTCGAGAGTGAGCGAAACTAATGAAAACATTGTTGGGGTAAAACCTAAAGGGAAAGACCTAGCACCAAATCCAATTTGCCATCTGATCTAACTTCTGGAGGCAGTCAAAATGAGCCTTAGAATTCTTCCCTACCTTATTCCTGTGCTGAGATACAGGCTGCTCCAACCTGCTGTAAAATGCTTGATTTCGAGAGTGAGCGAAACTAATGAAAACATTGTTGGGGTAAAACCTAAAGGGAAAGACCTAGCACCAAATCCAATTTGCCATCTGATCTAACTTCTGGAGGCAGTCAAAATGAGCCTTAGAATTCTTCCCTACCTTATTCCTGTGCTGAGATACAGGCTGCTCCAACCTGCTGTAAAATGCTTGATTTCGAGAGTGAGCGAAACTAATGAAAACATTGTTGGGGTAAAACCTAAAGGGAAAGACCTAGCACCAAAGCCAATTTGCCATCTGATCTAACTTCAGGAGGCAGTCAAAATGAGCCTTAGAATTCTTCCCTACCTTATTCCTGTGCTGAGATACAGGCTGCTCCAACCTGCTGTAAAATGCTTGATTTCGAGAGTGAGCGAAACTAATGAAAACATTGTTGGGGTAAAACCTAAAGGGAAAGACCTAGCACCAAATCCAATTTGCCATCTGATCTAACTTCTGGAGGCAGTCAAAATGAGCCTTAGAATTCTTCCCTACCTTATTCCTGTGCTGAGATACAGGCTGCTCCAACCTGCTGTAAAATGCTTGATTTCGAGAGTGAGCGAAACTAATGAAAACATTGTTGGGGTAAAACCTAAAGGGAAAGACCTAGCACCAAATCCAATTTGCCATCTGATCTAACTTCTGGAGGCAGTCAAAATGAGCCTTAGAATTCTTCCCTACCTTATTCCTGTGCTGAGATACAGGCTGCTCCAACCTGCTGTAAAATGCTTGATTTCGAGAGTGAGCGAAACTAATGAAAACATTGTTGGGGTAAAACCTAAAGGGAAAGACCTAGCACCAAATCCAATTTGCCATCTGATCTAACTTCTGGAGGCAGTCAAAATGAGCCTTAGAATTCTTCCCTACCTTATTCCTGTGCTGAGATACAGGCTGCTCCAACCTGCTGTAAAATGCTTGATTTCGAGAGTGAGCGAAACTAATGAAAACATTGTTGGGGTAAAACCTAAAGGGAAAGACCTAGCACCAAATCCAATTTGCCATCTGATCTAACTTCTGGAGGCAGTCAAAATGAGCCTTAGAATTCTTCCCTACCTTATTCCTGTGCTGAGATACAGGCTGCTCCAACCTGCTGTAAAATGCTTGATTTCGAGAGTGAGCGAAACTAATGAAAACATTGTTGGGGTAAAACCTAAAGGGAAAGACCTAGCACCAAATCCAATTTGCCATCTGATCTAACTTCTGGAGGCAGTCAAAATGAGCCTTAGAATTCTTCCCTACCTTATTCCTGTGCTGAGATACAGGCTGCTCCAACCTGCTGTAAAATGCTTGATTTCGAGAGTGAGCCAAACTAATGAAAACATTGTTGGGGTAAAACCTAAAGGGAAAGACCTAGCACCAAATCCAATTTGCCATCTGATCTAACTTCTGGAGGCAGTCAAAATGAGCCTTAGAATTCTTCCCTACCTTATTCCTGTGCTGAGATACAGGCTGCTCCAACCTGCTGTAAAATGCTTGATTTCGAGAGTGAGCGAAACTAATGAAAACATTGTTGGGGTAAAACCTAAAGGGAAAGACCTAGCACCAAATCCAATTTGCCATCTGATCTAACTTCTGGAGGCAGTCAAAATGAGCCTTAGAATTCTTCCCTACCTTATTCCTGTGCTGAGATACAGGCTGCTCCAACCTGCTGTAAAATGCTTGATTTCGAGAGTGAGCGAAACTAATGAAAACATTGTTGGGGTAAAACCTAAAGGGAAAGACCTAGCACCAAATCCAATTTGCCATCTGATCTAACTTCTGGAGGCAGTCAAAATGAGCCTTAGAATTCTTCCCTACCTTATTCCTGTGCTGAGATACAGGCTGCTCCAACCTGCTGTAAAATGCTTGATTTCGAGAGTGAGCGAAACTAATGAAAACATTGTTGGGGTAAAACCTAAAGGGAAAGACCTAGCACCAAATCCAATTTGCCATCTGATCTAACTTCAGGAGGCAGTCAAAATGAGCCTTAGAATTCTTCCCTACCTTATTCCTGTGCTGAGATACAGGCTGCTCCAACCTGCTGTAAAATGCTTGATTTCGAGAGTGAGCGAAACTAATGAAAACATTGTTGGGGTAAAACCTAAAGGGAAAGACCTAGCACCAAATCCAATTTGCCATCTGATCTAACTTCTGGAGGCAGTCAAAATGAGCCTTAGAATTCTTCCCTACCTTATTCCTGTGCTGAGATACAGGCTGCTCCAACCTGCTGTAAAATGCTTGATTTCGAGAGTGAGCGAAACTAATGAAAACATTGTTGGGGTAAAACCTAAAGGGAAAGACCTAGCACCAAATCCAATTTGCCATCTGATCTAACTTCAGGAGGCAGTCAAAATGAGCCTTAGAATTCTTCCCTACCTTATTCCTGTGCTGAGATACAGGCTGCTCCAACCTGCTGTAAAATGCTTGATTTCGAGAGTGAGCGAAACTAATGAAGACATTGTTGGGGTAAAACCTAAAGGGAAAGACCTAGCACCAAATCCAATTTGCCATCTGATCTAACTTCAGGAGGCAGTCAAAATGAGCCTTAGAATTCTTCCCTACCTTATTCCTGTGCTGAGATACAGGCTGCTCCAACCTGCTGTAAAATGCTTGATTTCGAGAGTGAGCGAAACTAATGAAAACATTGTTGGGGTAAAACCTAAAGGGAAAGACCTAGCACCAAATCCAATTTGCCATCTGATCTAACTTCTGGAGGCAGTCAAAATGAGCCTTAGAATTCTTCCCTACCTTATTCCTGTGCTGAGATACAGGCTGCTCCAACCTGCTGTAAAATGCTTGATTTCGAGAGTGAGCGAAACTAATGAAAACATTGTTGGGGTAAAACCTAAAGGGAAAGACCTAGCACCAAATCCAATTTGCCATCTGATCTAACTTCTGGAGGCAGTCAAAATGAGCCTTAGAATTCTTCCCTACCTTATTCCTGTGCTGAGATACAGGCTGCTCCAACCTGCTGTAAAATGCTTGATTTCGAGAGTGAGCGAAACTAATGAAAACATTGTTGGGGTAAAACCTAAAGGGAAAGACCTAGCACCAAATCCAATTTGCCATCTGATCTAACTTCTGGAGGCAGTCAAAATGAGCCTTAGAATTCTTCCCTACCTTATTCCTGTGCTGAGATACAGGCTGCTCCAACCTGCTGTAAAATGCTTGATTTCGAGAGTGAGCGAAACTAATGAAAACATTGTTGGGGTAAAACCTAAAGGGAAAGACCTAGCACCAAATCCAATTTGCCATCTGATCTAACTTCTGGAGGCAGTCAAAATGAGCCTTAGAATTCTTCCCTACCTTATTCCTGTGCTGAGATACAGGCTGCTCCAACCTGCTGTAAAATGCTTGATTTCGAGAGTGAGCGAAACTAATGAAAACATTGTTGGGGTAAAACCTAAAGGGAAAGACCTAGCACCAAATCCAATTTGCCATCTGATCTAACTTCTGGAGGCAGTCAAAATGAGCCTTAGAATTCTTCCCTACCTTATTCCTGTGCTGAGATACAGGCTGCTCCAACCTGCTGTAAAATGCTTGATTTCGAGAGTGAGCGAAACTAATGAAAACATTGTTGGGGTAAAACCTAAAGGGAAAGACCTAGCACCAAATCCAATTTGCCATCTGATCTAACTTCTGGAGGCAGTCAAAATGAGCCTTAGAATTCTTCCCTACCTTATTCCTGTGCTGAGATACAGGCTGCTCCAACCTGCTGTAAAATGCTTGATTTCGAGAGTGAGCGAAACTAATGAAAACATTGTTGGGGTAAAACCTAAAGGGAAAGACCTAGCACCAAATCCAATTTGCCATCTCATCTAACTTCTGGAGGCAGTCAAAATGAGCCTTAGAATTCTTCCCTACCTTATTCCTGTGCTGAGATACAGGCTGCTCCAACCTGCTGTAAAATGCTTGATTTCGAGAGTGAGCGAAACTAATGAAAACATTGTTGGGGTAAAACCTAAAGGGAAAGACCTAGCACCAAATCCAATTTGCCATCTCATCTAACTTCTGGAGGCAGTCAAAATGAGCCTTAGAATTCTTCCCTACCTTATTCCTGTGCTGAGATACAGGCTGCTCCAACCTGCTGTAAAATGCTTGATGTCGAGAGTGAGCGAAACTAATGAAAACATTGTTGGGGTAAAACCTAAAGGGAAAGACCTAGCACCAAATCCAATTTGCCATCTGATCTAACTTCTGGAGGCAGTCAAAATGAGCCTTAGAATTCTTCCCTACCTTATTCCTGTGCTGAGATACAGGCTGCTCCAACCTGCTGTAAAATGCTTGATTTCGAGAGTGAGCGAAACTAATGAAAACATTGTTGGGGTAAAACCTAAAGGGAAAGACCTAGCACCAAATCCAATTTGCCATCTGATCTAACTTCTGGAGGCAGTCAAAATGAGCCTTAGAATTCTTCCCTACCTTATTCCTGTGCTGAGATACAGGCTGCTCCAACCTGCTGTAAAATGCTTGATTTCGAGAGTGAGCGAAACTAATGAAAACATTGTTGGGGTAAAACCTAAAGGGAAAGACCTAGCACCAAATCCAATTTGCCATCTGATCTAACTTCTGGAGGCAGTCAAAATGAGCCTTAGAATTCTTCCCTACCTTATTCCTGTGCTGAGATACAGGCTGCTCCAACCTGCTGTAAAATGCTTGATTTCGAGAGTGAGCGAAACTAATGAAAACATTGTTGGGGTAAAACCTAAAGGGAAAGACCTAGCACCAAATCCAGTTTGCCATCTGATCTAACTTCTGGAGGCAGTCAAAATGAGCCTTAGAATTCTTCCCTACCTTATTCCTGTGCTGAGATACAGGCTGCTCCAACCTGCTGTAAAATGCTTGATGTCGAGAGTGAGCGAAACTAATGAAAACATTGTTGGGGTAAAACCTAAAGGGAAAGACCTAGCACCAAATCCAATTTGCCATCTGATCTAACTTCTGGAGGCAGTCAAAATGAGCCTTAGAATTCTTCCCTACCTTATTCCTGTGCTGAGATACAGGCTGCTCCAACCTGCTGTAAAATGCTTGATTTCGAGAGTGAGCGAAACTAATGAAAACATTGTTGGGGTAAAACCTAAAGGGAAAGACCTAGCACCAAATCCAATTTGCCATCTGATCTAACTTCTGGAGGCAGTCAAAATGAGCCTTAGAATTCTTCCCTACCTTATTCCTGTGCTGAGATACAGGCTGCTCCAACCTGCTGTAAAATGCTTGATTTCGAGAGTGAGCGAAACTAATGAAAACATTGTTGGGGTAAAACCTAAAGGGAAAGACCTAGCACCAAATCCAATTTGCCATCTGATCTAACTTCTGGAGGCAGTCAAAATGAGCCTTAGAATTCTTCCCTACCTTATTCCTGTGCTGAGATACAGGCTGCTCCAACCTGCTGTAAAATGCTTGATGTCGAGAGTGAGCGAAACTAATGAAAACATTGTTGGGGTAAAACCTAAAGGGAAAGACCTAGCACCAAATCCAATTTGCCATCTGATCTAACTTCTGGAGGCAGTCAAAATGAGCCTTAGAATTCTTCCCTACCTTATTCCTGTGCTGAGATACAGGCTGCTCCAACCTGCTGTAAAATGCTTGATGTCGAGAGTGAGCGAAACTAATGAAAACATTGTTGGGGTAAAACCTAAAGGGAAAGACCTAGCACCAAATCCAATTTGCCATCTGATCTAACTTCTGGAGGCAGTCAAAATGAGCCTTAGAATTCTTCCCTACCTTATTCCTGTGCTGAGATACAGGCTGCTCCAACCTGCTGTAAAATGCTTGATTTCGAGAGTGAGCGAAACTAATGAAAACATTGTTGGGGTAAAACCTAAAGGGAAAGACCTAGCACCAAATCCAATTTGCCATCTGATCTAACTTCTGGAGGCAGTCAAAATGAGCCTTAGAATTCTTCCCTACCTTATTCCTGTGCTGAGATACAGGCTGCTCCAACCTGCTGTAAAATGCTTGATGTCGAGAGTGAGCGAAACTAATGAAAACATTGTTGGGGTAAAACCTAAAGGGAAAGACCTAGCACCAAATCCAATTTGCCATCTGATCTAACTTCTGGAGGCAGTCAAAATGAGCCTTAGAATTCTTCCCTACCTTATTCCTGTGCTGAGATACAGGCTGCTCCAACCTGCTGTAAAATGCTTGATGTCGAGAGTGAGCGAAACTAATGAAAACATTGTTGGGGTAAAACCTAAAGGGAAAGACCTAGCACCAAATCCAATTTGCCATCTGATCTAACTTCTGGAGGCAGTCAAAATGAGCCTTAGAATTCTTCCCTACCTTATTCCTGTGCTGAGATACAGGCTGCTCCAACCTGCTGTAAAATGCTTGATGTCGAGAGTGAGCGAAACTAATGAAAACATTGTTGGGGTAAAACCTAAAGGGAAAGACCTAGCACCAAATCCAATTTGCCATCTGATCTAACTTCTGGAGGCAGTCAAAATGAGCCTTAGAATTCTTCCCTACCTTATTCCTGTGCCGAGATACAGGCTGCTCCAACCTGCTGTAAAATGCTTGATTTCGAGAGTGAGCGAAACTAATGAAAACATTGTTGGGGTAAAACCTAAAGGGAAAGACCTAGCACCAAATCCAATTTGCCATCTGATCTAACTTCTGGAGGCAGTCAAAATGAGCCTTAGAATTCTTCCCTACCTTATTCCTGTGCTGAGATACAGGCTGCTCCAACCTGCTGTAAAATGCTTGATGTCGAGAGTGAGCGAAACTAATGAAAACATTGTTGGGGTAAAACCTAAAGGGAAAGACCTAGCACCAAATCCAATTTGCCATCTGATCTAACTTCTGGAGGCAGTCAAAATGAGCCTTAGAATTCTTCCCTACCTTATTCCTGTGCTGAGATACAGGCTGCTCCAACCTGCTGTAAAATGCTTGATTTCGAGAGTGAGCGAAACTAATGAAAACATTGTTGGGGTAAAACCTAAAGGGAAAGACCTAGCACCAAATCCAATTTGCCATCTGATCTAACTTCTGGAGGCAGTCAAAATGAGCCTTAGAATTCTTCCCTACCTTATTCCTGTGCTGAGATACAGGCTGCTCCAACCTGCTGTAAAATGCTTGATTTCGAGAGTGAGCGAAACTAATGAAAACATTGTTGGGGTAAAACCTAAAGGGAAAGACCTAGCACCAAATCCAATTTGCCATCTGATCTAACTTCTGGAGGCAGTCAAAATGAGCCTTAGAATTCTTCCCTACCTTATTCCTGTGCTGAGATACAGGCTGCTCCAACCTGCTGTAAAATGCTTGATTTCGAGAGTGAGCGAAACTAATGAAAACATTGTTGGGGTAAAACCTAAAGGGAAAGACCTAGCACCAAATCCAATTTGCCATCTGATCTAACTTCTGGAGGCAGTCAAAATGAGCCTTAGAATTCTTCCCTACCTTATTCCTGTGCTGAGATACAGGCTGCTCCAACCTGCTGTAAAATGCTTGATTTCGAGAGTGAGCGAAACTAATGAAAACATTGTTGGGGTAAAACCTAAAGGGAAAGACCTAGCACCAAATCCAATTTGCCATCTGATCTAACTTCTGGAGGCAGTCAAAATGAGCCTTAGAATTCTTCCCTACCTTATTCCTGTGCTGAGATACAGGCTGCTCCAACCTGCTGTAAAATGCTTGATTGCGAGAGTGAGCGAAACTAATGAAAACATTGTTGGGGTAAAACCTAAAGGGAAAGACCTAGCACCAAATCCAATTTGCCATCTGATCTAACTTCTGGAGGCAGTCAAAATGAGCCTTAGAATTCTTCCCTACCTTATTCCTGTGCTGAGATACAGGCTGCTCCAACCTGCTGTAAAATGCTTGAGTTCGAGAGTGAGCGAAACTAATGAAAACATTGTTGGGGTAAAACCTAAAGGGAAAGACCTAGCACCAAATCCAATTTGCCATCTGATCTAACTTCTGGAGGCAGTCAAAATGAGCCTTAGAATTCTTCCCTACCTTATTCCTGTGCTGAGATACAGGCTGCTCCAACCTGCTGTAAAATGCTTGATTTCGAGAGTGAGCGAAACTAATGAAAACATTGTTGGGGTAAAACCTAAAGGGAAAGACCTAGCACCAAATCCAATTTGCCATCTGATCTAACTTCTGGAGGCAGTCAAAATGAGCCTTAGAATTCTTCCCTACCTTATTCCTGTGCTGAGATACAGGCTGCTCCAACCTGCTGTAAAATGCTTGATTTCGAGAGTGAGCGAAACTAATGAAAACCTTGTTGGGGTAAAACCTAAAGGGAAAGACCTAGCACCAAATCCAATTTGCCATCTGATCTAACTTCTGGAGGCAGTCAAAATGAGCCTTAGAATTCTTCCCTACCTTATTCCTGTGCTGAGATACAGGCTGCTCCAACCTGCTGTAAAATGCTTGATGTCGAGAGTGAGCGAAACTAATGAAAACATTGTTGGGGTAAAACCTAAAGGGAAAGACCTAGCACCAAATCCAATTTGCCATCTGATCTAACTTCTGGAGGCAGTCAAAATGAGCCTTAGAATTCTTCCCTACCTTATTCCTGTGCCGAGATACAGGCTGCTCCAACCTGCTGTAAAATGCTTGATTTCGAGAGTGAGCGAAACTAATGAAAACATTGTTGGGGTAAAACCTAAAGGGAAAGACCTAGCACCAAATCCAATTTGCCATCTGATCTAACTTCTGGAGGCAGTCAAAATGAGCCTTAGAATTCTTCCCTACCTTATTCCTGTGCTGAGATACAGGCTGCTCCAACCTGCTGTAAAATGCTTGATGTCGAGAGTGAGCGAAACTAATGAAAACCTTGTTGGGGTAAAACCTAAAGGGAAAGACCTAGCACCAAATCCAATTTGCCATCTGATCTAACTTCTGGAGGCAGTCAAAATGAGCCTTAGAATTCTTCCCTACCTTATTCCTGTGCTGAGATACAGGCTGCTCCAACCTGCTGTAAAATGCTTGATGTCGAGAGTGAGCGAAACTAATGAAAACATTGTTGGGGTAAAACCTAAAGGGAAAGACCTAGCACCAAATCCAATTTGCCATCTGATCTAACTTCTGGAGGCAGTCAAAATGAGCCTTAGAATTCTTCCCTACCTTATTCCTGTGCCGAGATACAGGCTGCTCCAACCTGCTGTAAAATGCTTGATTTCGAGAGTGAGCGAAACTAATGAAAACATTGTTGGGGTAAAACCTAAAGGGAAAGACCTAGCACCAAATCCAATTTGCCATCTGATCTAACTTCTGGAGGCAGTCAAAATGAGCCTTAGAATTCTTCCCTACCTTATTCCTGTGCTGAGATACAGGCTGCTCCAACCTGCTGTAAAATGCTTGATGTCGAGAGTGAGCGAAACTAATGAAAACATTGTTGGGGTAAAACCTAAAGGGAAAGACCTAGCACCAAATCCAATTTGCCATCTGATCTAACTTCTGGAGGCAGTCAAAATGAGCCTTAGAATTCTTCCCTACCTTATTCCTGTGCCGAGATACAGGCTGCTCCAACCTGCTGTAAAATGCTTGATTTCGAGAGTGAGCGAAACTAATGAAAACATTGTTGGGGTAAAACCTAAAGGGAAAGACCTAGCACCAAATCCAATTTGCCATCTGATCTAACTTCTGGAGGCAGTCAAAATGAGCCTTAGAATTCTTCCCTACCTTATTCCTGTGCTGAGATACAGGCTGCTCCAACCTGCTGTAAAATGCTTGATGTCGAGAGTGAGCGAAACTAATGAA
>NW_027144733.1:0-33205 GCF_026170545.1 Melanerpes formicivorus | reverse complement strand
GTGTCCCCAGAGAGGCTTTGGTGTCCCAGGGAGGCTTTGGTGTCCCCCAGAGAGGCTTTGGTGCCCCCCAGGGAGGCTTTGGTGTCCCCCAGGGAGGCTTTGGTGTCCCCCAGAGAGGCTTTGGTGTCCCCCCAGAGAGGCTTTGGTGTCCCAGGGAGGCTTTGGTGTCCCCCAGAGAGGCTTTGGTGCCCCCCAGAGAGGCTTTGGGTGTCCCAGAGAGGCTTTGGTGCCCCCCAGAGAGGCTTTGGTGCCCCCCAGAGAGGCTTTGGTGTCCCAGAGAGGCTTTGGTGCCCCCCAGGGAGGCTTGGTGTCCCCCAGGGAGGCTTTGGTGTCCCAGAGAGGCCTTTGGTGTCCCAGAGAGGCTTTGGTGCCCCCCAGAGAGGCTTTGGTGTCCCCCAGGGAGGCTTTGGTGCCCCAGGGAGGCTTTGGTGCCCCCCAGGGAGGCTTTGGTGTTCCCCAGAGAGGCTTTGGTGCCCCCCCAGGGAGGCTTTGGTGTCCCCCAGGGAGGCTTTGGTGCCCCCCAGAGAGGCTTTTGGTGTCCCCCAGGGAGGCTTTGGTGTCCCCCAGGGAGGCTTTGGTGCCCCCCCAGGGAGGACTTTGGTGTCCCAGAGAGGCTTTTGGTGTCCCCCAGGGAGGCTTTGGTGCCCCCCAGGGAGGCTTTGGTGCCCCCCCAGAGAGGCTTTGGTGTCCCAGAGAGGCTTTGGTGCCCCAGAGAGGCTTTGGTGCCCCCCAGAGAGGCTTTGGTGTCCCCCAGGGAGGCTTTGGTTGCCCCCAGAGAGGCTTTGGTGCCCCCCAGGGAGGCTTTGGTGTCCCCCCAGGGAGGCTTTGGTGTCCCCCCAGAGAGGCTTTGGTGTCCCCCAGGGAGGCTTTGGTGTCCCCCAGGAGAGGCTTTGGTGTCCCCAGGGAGGCTTTGGTGTCCTAGAGAGGCTTTGGTGCCCCCCAGAGTGGCTTTGGTGTCCCCCAGAGAGGCTTTGGTGTCCCAGGGAGGCTTTGGTGTCCCCCAGAGAGGCTTTGGTGTCCCAGAGAGGCTTTGGTGCCCCCCCCAGAGAGGCTTTGGTGCCCCCCAGAGAGGCTTTGGTGTCCCAGAGAGGCTTTGGTGCCCCCCCAGGGAGGCTTTGGTGTCCCCCAGGGAGGCTTTGGGGTCCCAGAGAGGCTTTGGTGTCCCCAGAGAGGCTTTGGTGCCCCCCAGGGAGGCTTTGGTGTCCCCCAGGGAGGCTTTGGTGGCCCCCAGGGAGGGTTTTGGTGTCCCCCAGGGAGGCTTTGGTTGTCCCAGAGTGGCTTTGGGTGTCCCAGAGAGGCTTTGGTGCCCCCCAGAGAGGCTTTGGTGTCCCCCAGGGAGGCTTTGGTGTCCCCCAGGAGGCTTTGGTGTCCTAGAGAGGCTTTGGTGCCCCCCAGAGAGGCTTTGGTGTCCCCCAGAGAGGCTTTGGTGTCCCAGGGAGGCTTTGGTGTCCCCCAGAGAGGCTTTGGTGCCCCCCAGAGAGGCTTTGGTGTCCCAGAGAGGCTTTGGTGCCCCCCCAGAGAGGGCTTTGGTGCCCCCCAGAGAGGCTTTGGTGTCCCAGAGAGGCTTTGGTGCCCCCCAGGGAGGCTTTGGTGTCCCCCAGGGAGGCTTTGGGGGTCCCAGAGAGGCTTTGGTGTCCCAGAGAGGCTTTGGTGCCCCCCAGGGAGGCTTTGGTGTCCCCCAGGGAGGCTTTGGTGGCCCCCCAGGGAGGTTTTGGTGTCCCCCAGGGAGGCTTTGGTGTCCCAGAGTGGCTTTGGTGTCCCAGAGAGGCTTTGGTGCCCCCCAGAGAGGCTTTGGTGTCCCAGAGAGGCTTTGGGTGTCCCAGAGAGGCTTTTGGTGCCCCCCAGAGAGGCTTTGGTGTCCCCCAGGGAGGCTTTGGTGCCCCAGGGAGGCTTTGGTGCCCCCCAGGGAGGCTTTGGTGTCCCAGAGAGGCTTTGGTGCCCCCCAGGGAGGCTTTGGTGTCCCCCAGGGAGGCTTTGGTGCCCCCCAGAGAGGCTTTGGTGTCCCCCAGGGAGGCTTTGGTGTCCCAGAGAGGCTTTGGTGTCCCAGGGAGGCTTTGGTGTCCCCCAGAGAGGCTTTGGTTGTCCCAGAGAGGCTTTGGTGTCCCCCAGAGAGGCTTTGGTGTCCCCCAGAGAGGCTTTGGTGTCCCAGAGAGGCTTTGGTGTCCCAGGGAGGCTTTGGTGTCCCTCAGAGAGGCTTTGGTGTCCCCCAGAGAGGCTTTTGGTGTCCCAGGGAGGCTTTGGTGTCCCCCAGGGAGGCTTTGGTGTCCCCCAGGGAGGCTTTGGTGCCCCCCAGAGAGGCTTTGGTGTCCCCCAGAGAGGCTTTGGTGCCCCCCAGGGAGGCTTTGGTGTCCCAGGGAGGCTTTGGTGTCCCCCAGGGAGGCTTTGGTGTCCCAGGGGAGGCTTTGGTGTCCCCCAGGGAGGCTTTGGTGCCCCCCAGAGAGGCTTTGGTGTCCCCCAGAGAGGCTTTGGTGCCCCCCAGGGAGGCTTTGGGTGTCCCAGAGAGGCTTTGGTGCCCCCCAGGGAGGCTTTGGTGTCCCCCAGAGTGGCTTTGGTGCCCCCCCAGAGAGGTTTTGGTGTCCCAGAGAGGCTTTGTGTGTCCCAGGGAGGCTTTGGTGTCCCCCCAGGGAGGCTTTGGTGTCCCCCAGAGAGGCTTTGGTGTCCCCCCAGGGAGGCTTTGGTCCCCCAGAGAGGCTTTGGTGTCCCCCAGAGAGGCTTTGGTGTCCCAGGGAGGCTTTGGTGTCCCCCAGGGAGGCTTTGGTGTCCCAGAGAGGTTTTGGTGTCCCCCAGGGAGGCTTTGGTGTCCCCCAGAGAGGCTTTGGTGTCCCAGAGAGGCTTTGGTGTCCCCCAGAGAGGCTTTGGTGTCCCAGAGAGGCTTTGGTGTCCCCCAGGGAGGTTTTGGTGTCCCAGAGAGGCTTTGGTGCCCCCCAGGGAGGCTTTGGTGTCCCAGGGAGGATTTGGTGTCCCCCAGAGAGGCTTTGGTGTCCCCCAGGGAGGATTTGGTGCCCCAGAGAGGCTTTGGTGCCCCCCAGAGAGGCTTTGGTCCCCCAGAGAGGCTTTGGTGTCCCCCAGAGAGGCTTTGGTGTCCCAGGGAGGCTTTGGTGTCCCCCAGAGAGGCTTTGGTGCCCCCCAGGGAAGCTTTGGTGTCCCAGAGAGGCTTTGGTGCCCCCCAGAGAGGCTTTGGTGCCCCCCAGGGATTCTTTGGTGTCCCCCAGAGAGGCTTTGGTGCCCCCCAGGGACGCTTTGGTGTCCCCCAGAGAGGCTTTGGTGTCCCAGAGAGGCTTTGGTGTCCCAGAGAGGCTTTGGTGTCCCCCAGGGAGGCTTTGGTGTCCCCCAGAGAGGCTTTGGTGTCCCAGGGAGGCTTTGGTGTCCCCCCAGAGAGGCTTTGGTGTCCCCCCAGAGAGGCTTTGGTGTCCCCCAGGGAGGCTTTGGTGTCCCCCAGAGAGGCTTTGGTGTCCCCCAGAGAGGCTTTGGTGTCCCCCAGAGAGGCTTTGGTGTCCCAGGGAGGCTTTGGTGTCCCCCAGAGAGGCTTTGGTGCCCCCCAGAGAGGCTTTGGTGTCCCCCAGAGAGGCTTTGGTGTCCCAGAGAGGCTTTGGTGTCCCCCAGGGAGGCTTTGGTGTCCCCCAGAGAGGCTTTGGTGTCCCAGGGAGGCTTTGGTGTCCCCCAGAGAGGCTTTGGTGTCCCAGAGAGGCTTTGGTGTCCCAGAGAGGCTTTGGTGTCCCCCAGGGAGGCTTTGGTGTCCCCCAGAGAGGCTTTGGTGTCCCAGAGAGGCTTTGGTGTCCCCCAGAGAGGCTTTGGTGTCCCAGAGAGGCTTTGGTGTCCCCCAGAGAGGCTTTGGTGTCCCAGAGAGGCTTTGGTGTCCCAGAGAGGCTTTGGTGCCCCCCAGGGAGGCTTTGGTGTCCCAGAGAGGCTTTGGTGTCCCAGAGAGGCTTTGGTGCCCCCCAGGGAGGCTTTGGTGTCCCAGAGAGGCTTTGGTGTCCCCCAGAGAGGCTTTGGTGTCCCAGGGAGGCTTTGGTGTCCCAGAGAGGCTTTGGTGCCCCCCCAGGGAGGCTTTGGTGCCCCCCAGGGAGGCTTTGGTGTCCCCCAGAGAGGCTTTGGTGTCCCCCAGAGAGGCTTTGGTGCCCCAGGGAGGCTTTGGTCCCCCCCAGAGAGGCTTTGGTGTCCCCCAGGGAGGCTTTGGTGTCCCAGAGAGGCTTTGGTGTCCCCCAGGGAGGCTTTGGTGTCCCCCAGGGAGGCTTTGGTGTCCCAGAGAGGCTTTGGTGTCCCAGAGAGGCTTTGGTGTCCCAGGGAGGATTTGGTGTCCCAGGGAGGATTTGGTGTCCCAGGGAGGCTTTGGTGTCCCCCAGAGAGGCTTTGGAGGCTTTGCTCTCCCAGCACTGCTGTGCTCTCCCCTGGTCCTCTCCCCCAGCTCCCAGCCCCCTCCCAGCACTGCTGTGCTCTCCCCTGCCCCTCTCCCCCAGCTCCCAGCCCCCTCCCAGCACTGCTGTGCTCTCCCCTGCCCCTCTCCCCCAGGTCCCAGCCTGTGCTGAGGCCTCCAGAGCTGGCCCCAGCATGGACACTGCTGCCCCCCCTCCCCCCCATGCAGAGCCTCACTCCAGAGCTGCCCTCCCACAGCCCAGAGGCTTTCCTGGGGCTCCTTCCTCAGGCAAAGACCTCCCTGGGAGATCCAAACCCAAGCCCCCCAGAGGGCTTGGAGGCCTTGGGCTGGAGACCATCCCTGCCCTGCCCTTTGCTGCCCACCCAGGAGGAACTGCCAGGGTCTGCTGAGGGGGCAGGGGGAGGGGAGGCCAAGCTGGGGCAGCTTTGGTTCCTCAGCCTGGCAGGGGTGGCCCCCAGTGCCCCCCAAGGCCCAGGGCCCCCAGGGCTGGCATCAGCAGGGCTGGCATCAGCAGGGCTGTGCTGAGAGGGGCAGAGAGGTTCTGCTGCCCCTCTGCTCTGCCCTGGGGAGGCCACAGCTGGAGCCTTGTGCCCAGCTCTGAGCTCCTCAGCTCGGGGAGGACCTCAGGGAACTGCTGGAGAGAGCCCAGCCCAGGGCTGCTGCAGGCAAGGGAACATCCCCCTGGGAGCCCAGGGCTGGGGGAGCCTGCAGCAGGGCTGGGGATCAAGAGGGGCAGGGCTGGAGCCAGGCTCTGCTCAGGGATGCCCAGGGACAGCCCAAGGGGCACTGGGTGCCAGCTGCAGCAGAGGAGCTGCCAGGGGGAAAGGGAAGGAGGAAACTTCTCCAGTGGGAGGGTGGCAGAGCCCTGGAGCAGGCTGCCCAGAGGGCTTCTGGAGCCTCCTTCCCTGGAGCCTCCCTCCCTGGAGGGCTTCTGGAGCCTCCTTCCCTCCCTGGAGGGCTTCTGGAGCCTCCTTCCCTCCCTGGAGGGCTTCTGGAGCCTCCTTCCCTGGAGCCTTCTTCCCTGGAGGGCTTCTGGAGCCTCCTTCCCTCCCTGGAGGGCTTCTGGAGCCTCCCTCCCTGGAACCTCCTTCCCTGGAGAGCTTCTGGAGCATCCTTCCCTCCCTGGAGAGCCTCTGGAGCCTCCTTCCCTGGAGCCTCCTTCCCTGGAGCCTCCCTCCCTGGAGGGCTTCTGGAGCCTCCTTCCTTCCCTGGAGAGCCTCTGGAGCCTCCTTCCCTGGAGAGCTTCTGGAGCCTCCTTCCCTCCCTGGAGGGATTCTGGAGCCTCCTTCCTTCCCTGGAGGGATTCTGGAGCCTCCTTCCCTGGAGCCTCCTTCCCTGGAGAGCTTCTGGAGCCTCCTTCCCTCCCTGGAGAGCTTCTGGAGCCTCCTTCCTTCCCTGGAGGGATTCTGGAGCCTCCTTCCCTGGAACCTCTTTCCCTGGAGGGCTTCTGGAGCATCCTTCCCTGGAGCCTCCTCCCTGGAGGGCTTCTGGAGCCTCCTTCCCTGGAGCTTCCTTCCCTGGAGAGCTTCTGGAGCCTCCTTCCCTCCCTGGAGGGCTTCTGGAGCCTCCTTCCCTGGAGCCTCCTTCCCTCCCTGGAGGGCTTCTGGAGCCTCCTTCCCTGGAGCCTCCTTCTCTCCCTGGAGGGCTTCTGGAGCCTCCTTCCCTCCCTGCAGAGCTTCTGGAGCCTCCTTCCCTCCCTGGAGGGCTTCCAACCCTTCTCCCCCCCCGGCTGTGTTGTGTGTGCCCTGCCCTGGGTGGCGCTGCTGGAGCAGGGGGCTTGGGCTGGCTGAGCTCCAGGGGTCCCTGCCCAGCCCTGCCAGGCTGTGGCTCCGCGCAGGGGGCTCCGGGGACGAGGCCAGGGCAGGGTTGGCAGCCGGCTGCAGAGCTCCCCCTGCAGGCAGGAGCCAGCAGAGCACTTGGGCTGCAGGAGCAAAGCTTCCTGGGTTGGCTGGGGGGGGGGAGGCCGAGGGGGGGAGGGTCGGCAGCTGCCTGAGAGCTCCGAGCAGCCTCCAGGCACAGCCACAGCCACAGCAGCTGCCTGCAGCCTGCCCTGCAGCCCCTCTCCGGCCCTGGCTGCAGCCAAAGGTGGCGAAGGAGCTGCCCAAGGCGTGGGGAAAGGAGACCCCAGCTGGCCAGGCCCTGCCTGGAGGCTGGGGGGCAGAGCCCGGGGGGGCAGAGCCCAGGGGGAGGCAGAGCCCAGGGAGAGGCAGAGCCCAGGGGGAGGCAGAGCCCAGGGTGGAGGCAGAGCCCAGGGGGAGGCAGAGCCCAGGGGGAGGCAGAGCCCGGGGGGGGGCAGAGCCCAGGGGGAGGCAGAGCCCGGGGGGGGCAGAGCCCAGGGGGAGGCAGAGCCCAGGGGGAGGCAGAGCCCGGGGGGGGCAGAGCCCAGGGGGAGGCAGAGCCCAGGGGGAGGCAGAGCCCGGGGGGGGCAGAGCCCAGGGGAGGCAGAGCCCAGGGGAGACAGAGCCCAGGGGGAGGCAGAGCTCGGGGGGGAGGCAGAGCCCAGGGGGAGGCAGAGCCCAGGGGGGGCAGAGCCAGGGGAGGCAGAGCCCAGGGGGAGGCAGAGCCCAGGGGGGCAGAGCCCAGGGGGAGGCAGAGCCCAGGGGGAGGCAGAGCCCAGGGGGGCAGAGCCCAGGGGGAGGCAGAGCCCAGGGGGAGGCAGAGCCCAGGGGGGCAGAGCCAGGGGAGGCAGAGCCCAGGGGGAGGCAGAGCCCAGGGGGGGGGCAGAGCCCAGGGGGAGGCAGAGCCCAGGGGGGGGCAGAGCCCAGGGGGGACAGAGCTCAGGGGGAGGCAGAGCCCAGGGGGAGGCAGAGCCCAGGGGGAGGCAGAGCCCAGGGGGACAGAGCTCGGGGGGGGGCAGAGCCCAGGGGGAGGCAGAGCCCAGGGGGGGCAGAGCCCAGGGGGGCAGAGCCCAGGGGAGGCAGAGCCCAGGGGGAGGCAGAGCCCAGGGGGGCAGAGCCCAGGGGTAGGCAGAGCCCAGGGGAGGCAGAGCCCAGAGGAAGGCAGAGCCCAGGGGGAGGCAGAGCCCAGGGAGAGGCAGAGCCCAGGGGGAGGCAGAGCCCAGGGGGGGAGAGCCCAGGGGGGGCAGAGCCCAGGGGGGGCAGATCCCAGCGGGGCAGAGCCCAGGGGGGCAGAGCCCAGGGGGGGCAGATCCCAGCGGGGCAGAGCCCAGGGGGGCAGAGCCCAGGGTGGAGGTAGAGCTCGGGGGGAGGCAGAGCTCGGGGGGAGGCAGAGCCCAGGGGGAGGCAGAGCCCAGGGGGAGGCAGAGCCCAGGGGGAGGCAGAGCCCGGGGGGGGCAGAGCCTGGGGGGAGGCAGAGCCCAGGGGGAGGCAGAGCCCAAGGGGGGCAGAGCCCAGGGGAAGGCAGAGCCCAGGGGGGGACAGAGCCCGGGGGGCAGAGCCCAGGGGGGGAGAGCCCAGGGGAGGCAGAGCCCAGGGGGAGACAGAGCCCAGGGGGAGACAGAGCCCAGGGGGGGGACAGAGCCCGGGGGGCAGAGCCCAGGGGGGGAGAGCCCAGGGGGAGGCAGAGCCCAGGGGGAGACAGAGCCCAGGGGGAGGCAGAGCCCAGGGGGGGACAGAGCCCGGGGGGCAGAGCCCAGGGGGGCAGAGCCCAGGGGGAGACAGAGCCCAGGGGGAGCAGAGCCCAGGGGGAGACAGAGCCCAGGGGGAGGCAGAGTCCAAGGGGGGGCAGAGCCCAAGGGGGGCAGAGGCCAGGGTGGGGCAGAGCCCGGGGGGAGGCAGAGCCCAGGGGGAGGCAGAGCCCAGGGGGAGACAGAGCCCAGGGGGAGGCAGAGCCCAGGGGGGCAGAGCCCAGGGGGGAGGCAGAGCCCAGGGGGAGGCAGAGCCCAGGGGGGAGGCAGAGCCCAGGGGGGAGGCAGAGCCCAGGGGGGCAGAGCCCAGGGGTAGGCAGAGCCCAGGGGGAGGCAGAGCCCAGGGGTAGGCAGAGCCCAGGGGAGGCAGAGCCCAGGGGGAGGCAGAGCCCAGGGGGAGGCAGAGCCCAGGGGGGAGGCAGAGCCCAGGGGGAGGCAGAGCCCAGGGGAGGCAGAGCCCAGGGGGAGGCAGAGCCCAGGGGGGGGGCAGAGCCCAGGGGGAGGCAGAGCCCAGGGGGGACAGAGCCCAGGGGGGGCAGAGCCCAGGGGGGGGACAGAGCCCAGGGGGAGGCAGAGCCCAGGGGGAGGCAGAGCCAGGGGGGCAGAGCCCAGGGGGAGGCTGAACCCAGGGGCAGACAAAATCCCTGCGCTGGAAAGCAGAGGCAGAGCTGAGGAGGGGGAGGGCTGGCAGGGAGGGAGGCTGCAGCAGAGGCAGGAGCGCTGGAGGGCAGCAGGCAGGCCGGGGCAGGCAGGGGGAAGCTGCTGAGCTCCTCCGCTGCCTTCCCAGCGAGGGAAGAGCCTGAGCCCCGCAGCGCAGCCCTGGGGGCGGCGAGCAGCCAAGTGTGAGCTCCTGGCGCCCTCTCCTGGGCAGCTGGCAGCGCTGCAAAGGGCTCCCGGGGGAGGTGCGGAGCTCCCCGCGTCCCGTCGGCATCCCCCTCCTGCCCCCTCCCCTGCGCACCCATCCTGCCCAGGGCGAGGGCGAACAGCTCGGCAGGAGCCCACAGCAGCCTGGCCAAGAGCTGGGCTGCTTCGAGGAGGTGCAGCAGGGAAGGGATCCACCCAGAGGGGCCTGGAGAGGATGGGGGGAAGGGATCCAGCCAGAGGGACCTGGAGAGGATGGGGGGAAGGGATCCAGCCAGAGGGAGCTGGAGAGGCTGGAGGGAAGGGATCCATCCAGAGGGAGCTGGGCAGGCTGGGGGGCAGGGATCCATCCAGAGGGAGCTGGAGGGGCTGGAGGGCAGGGATCCATCCAGAGGGAGCTGGGCAGGCTGCAGAGGTGGCCCCAAGCCAAGCTCAGGAGGGTCACCAAGGCCAAGGGCAAGGTCCTGCAGCAGGGGCAGGGCAATCCCAGGCACTGCTGCAGGCTGGGCAGGGACTGGCTGAGAGCAGCCCTGCAGGAAAGGCCTTGGGGGTGCTGGGGGAGGAGAAGCTCAGCAGGAGCCAGCAGGGAGCACTTGCAGCCCAGAGAGCCAAGCAGAGCCTGGGCTGCAGCAGCAGCAGTGTGGGCAGCAGGGCCAGGGAGGGGATTCTGCCCCTCTGCTCCACTCTGCTCACACCACAGCTGCAGCTCTGGGGCCAGCTCTGCAGCCTCTGCTCCAGGAAGGCTCTGGAGGGGCTGGAAGGTGTCCAGAGCAGGGCCAGGAGGAGCAGAGGGCTGGAGCTGCTCTGCTGGGAGCACAGCCTGAGAGAGTTGGGGTTGTGCAGGCTGGAGAGGAGAAGGCTCCCAGGAGACCTTCTGGTGGCCTCCCAGGGGCTGCAGGGGGCTGCAGGGAAGCTGGGGAGGGACTTTGGAGGCTGTGAGGGAGGGATAGGACTGGGGGGGGATGGAGCAGAGCTGGAAGTGGGGAGACTCAGCTTGGCTGTGAGGAAGAAGTTGTTGCCCAGGAGGGTGCTGAGAGCCTGTCCCAGGCTGCCCAGGGAGGTGCTGGAAGCCTCAGGCCTGGAGGTGCTCAGCTCTTGTCCCAAGTCCCTCCTTGGCTCTCAGCCCTTGTCCCAGGTCCCTCCTTGGCTCTCAGCCCTTGTCCCAGATCCCTCCCCAGCTCTCAGCCCTTGTCCCAGGTCCCTCCTTGGCTCTCAGCCCTTGTCCCAGGTCCCTCCTTAGCTCTCAGCCCTTGTCCCAGGTCCCTCCTTGGCTCTCAGCCCTTGTCCCAGTTCCCTCCTTAGCTCTTAGCCCTTGTCCCAAGTCCCTCCTTGGCTCTCAGCCCTTGTCCCAGGTCCCTTCCCAGCTCTCAGCCCTTGTCCCAAGTCCCTCCTTGGCCCTCAGCCCTTGTCCCAAGTCCCTCCTTGGCTCTCAGCCCTTGTCCCAGGTCCCTCCCCAGCTCTCAGCCCTTGTCCCAAGTCCCTCCTTGGCCCTCAGCCCTTGTCCCAAGTCCCTCCTTGGCTCTCAGCCCTTGTCCCAAGTCCTTCCCCAGCTCTCAGCCCTTGTCCCAAGTCCCTCCTTGGCTCTCAGCCCTTGTCCCAGGTCCCTCCTTAGCTCTCAGCCCTTGTCCCAGGTCCCTCCTTAGCTCTCAGCCCTTGTCCCAGGTCCCTCCTTAGCTCTCAGCCCTTGTCCCAGGTCCCTCCCCAGCTCTCAGCCCTTGTCCCAAGTCCCTCCTTGGCCCTCAGCCCTTGTCCCAAGTCCCTCCTTGGCTCTCAGCCCTTGTCCCAAGTCCTTCCCCAGCTCTCAGCCCTTGTCCCAAGTCCCTCCTTGGCCCTCAGCCCTTGTCCCAAGTCCCTCCTTGGCTCTCAGCCCTTGTCCCAGATCCCTCCCCAGCTCTCAGCCCTTGTCCCAGGTCCCTCCTTGGCTCTCAGCCCTTGTCCCAAGTCCCTCCTTGGCTCTCAGCCCTTGTCCCAGGTCCCTCCTTAGCTCTCAGCCCTTGTCCCAGGTCCATCTCCAGCTCTCAGCCCTTGTCCCAGGTCCCTCCTTAGCTCTCAGCCCTTGTCCCAGGTCCATCTCCAGCTCTCAGCCCTTGTCCCAAGTCCCTCCTTGGCTCTCAGCCCTTGTCCCAGGTCCCTCCTTAGCTCTCAGCCCTTGTCCCAGGTCCATCTCCAGCTCTCAGCCCTTGTCCCAGGTCCCTCCTTGGCTCTCAGCCCTTGTCCCAGGTCCCTCCTTAGCTCTCAGCCCTTGTCCCAGGTCCCTCCTTGGCTCTCAGCCCTTGTCCCAGGTCCCTCTCCAGCTCTCAGCCCTTGTCCCAAGTCCCTCCTTGGCTCTCAGCCCTTGTCCCAGGTCCCTCCTTAGCTCTCAGCCCTTGTCCCAGGTCCCTCCTTGGCTCTCAGCCCTTGTCCCAGGTCCCTCCTTGGCTCTCAGCCCTTGTCCCAGGTCCCTCTCCAGCTCTCAGCCCTTGTCCCAGGTCCCTCCTTAGCTCTCAGCCCTTGTCCCAGGTCCCTCCTTGGCTCTCAGCCCTTGTCCCAGGTCCATCTCCAGCTCTCAGCCCTTGTCCCAGGTCCCTCCTTAGCTCTCAGCCCTTGTCCCAGGTCCCTCCTTGGCTCTCAGCCCTTGTCCCAGGTCCCTCCTTGGCTCTCAGCCCTTGTCCCAGGTCCCTCTCCAGCTCTCAGCCCTTGTCCCAAGTCCCTCTCCAGCTCTCAGCCCTTGTCCCAGGTCCCTCCTTGGCTCTCAGCCCTTGTCCCAAGTCCCTCCTTGGCTCTCAGCCCTTGTCCCAGGTCCCTCTCCAGCTCTCAGCCCTTGTCCCAGGTCCCTCCTTAGCTCTCAGCCCTTGTCCCAGGTCCCTCTCCAGCTCTCAGCCCTTGTCCCAGGTCCCTCCTTGGCTCTCAGCCCTTGTCCCAGGTCCCTCCCCGGCTCTCCTGGAGCCCCCTCCGGGGCTGCCGAGCAGAATCCCCTTCCCCCCCCGGCTGTGGGCAGCGTGGGGGCAGCCTCCCTGCCCTGCCCAGCCGCAGGTGGATGGAGCAGGCTGGGTGAGGGCAGGGGAGGAGCAGCCCCGGCGGGGCTGGCAGGGGCTCAGCTCCTCACATTCCAGCCCGGATTGGCCACCCCCGAGCGAAAGCTTCGCCTTATACGGGCAAGGAGCAGGAGCAGAGCCTCCCCTGCCTGCTCCTCCTCCTCCTCCTCCTCCTCCCTGCCGCGGGTGAGAGGTGCGGACGGGCTGCTGGCGTCGGGCAGCGCTGCCTCCACCCTGCCCTGCTCTGCCCTGCTCTGCCCTCCCCTCTGCAGGTGCCCTGCGGGCAGGGAGGGAGCCTCGGCTTGGCTGCCAGCCCGGCGGCTCCCCGGGCCCGCACCGGGGCCGCTGCCAGCGGCAGGCTGCCTCTGTGCCCCCCCAAAGCCGGCGCGGGCAGAGGGGAGACCCCCGGCGGGGCTGGAGGGGGCAGAGAGGAGACCCTCAGTGAGGCAGAGGGGAGACCCCCGGCGGGACTGGAGGGGGGCAGAGGGGAGACCCTCAGTGAGGCAGAGGGGAGACCCCCGGCGGGACTGGAGGGGGGCAGAGAGGAGACCCTCAGTGAGGCAGAGAGGGGACCCCCGGCGGGACTGGAGGGGGGCAGAGAGGAGACCCTCAGTGAGGCAGAGAGGGGACCCCCGGTGGGGCTGGAAGGGGGCAGAGGGGAGACCCCCGGCGGGGCTGGAAGGGAGCAGAGGGGAGACCCCCGGTGGGGCTGGAAGTAGGCAGAGGGGAGACCCCCGGTGGGGCTGGAAGGAGGCAGGGGGGAGACCCCCGGCGGGGCTGGAGGGGGCAGAGAGGAGACCCCCGGCGGGGCTGGAGGGGGCTGCAGGCTCAGGCAGGCAGCAGGGACCAGGGAAGGAGCTGCCAGGGCTGGGGATGGCAGCCCCCTGCCTGCTGCTGGAGGCCCTGCTCCTGACAGCCACAGTGCCGAGCCTGGCCTAGGATCCACATTGCTGAGCCTGCCCTGGCTGCCCTCCTGCCATGCCTGGGTGCCCTCCTGCCTGCCCTGTGTGCCCTCCTGCCATGCCTGGGTCCCCTCCTGCCATGCCTGTGTACCCTCCTGCCATGCCTGGGTGCCCTCCTGCCATACCTGGGTGCTCTCCTGCCATACCTGGGTCCCCTCCTGCCATGCCTGGGTGCTCTCCTGCCTGTCCTGGGTCCCCTCCTGCCATGCCTGGGTGCTCTCCTGCCATGCCTGGGTCCCCTCCTGCCATGCCTGGGTGCTCTCCTGCCTGTCCTGGGTCCCCTCCTGCCATGCCTGGGTGCTCTCCTGCCTACCCTGGGTCCCTTCCTGCCATACCTGGGTCCCCTCCTGCCATGCCTGGGTCCCCTCCTGCCATGCCTGGGTGCTCTCCTGCCAGGCTTGGGTCCCCTCCTGCCTGCCCTGGATGCCCTCCTGCCATGCCTGGGTCCCCTCCTGCCTGCCCTGGGTCCCCTCCTTCCATACCTGGGTCCCCTCCTGCCATGCCTGGGTCCCCTCCTGCCTGCCCTAGGTCCCCTCCTTCCATACCTGGGTGCCCTCCTGCCATGCCTGGGTGCTCTCCTGCCTGCCCTGGGTCCCCTCCTGCCTGCCCTGGGTCCCCTCCTGCCATGCCTGGGTCCCCTCCTGCCTGCCCTAGGTCCCCTCCTGCCATGCTTGGGTCCCCTCCTGCCATGCCTGGGTCCCCTCCTGCCTGCCCTGGGTCCCCTCCTGCCATGCCTGGGTCCCCTCCTGCCATGCCTGGGTCCCCTCCTGCCTGCCCTGGCTGCCCTCCTGCCACACCTGGGTCCCCTCCTGCCTGCCCTGGGTCCCCTCCTGCCATACCTGGGTCCCCTCCTGCCATGCCTGGGTCCCCTCCTGCCATGCCTGGGTCCCCTCCTGCCTGCCCTGGGTGCCCTCCTGCCATACCTGGGTCCCCTCCTGCCTGCCCTGGGTCCCCTCCTGCCATACCTGGGTCCCCTCCTGCCACACCTGGGTCCCCTCCTGCCATACCTGGGTGCCCTCCTGCCTGCCCTGGGTGCCCTCCTGCCAATCCCAGGCTGCTGGAGCCAGCAGGCAGGGTTCCAGCAGCATTGTGTCAGCCTCCTGCTGGGCTTGGGAGTGCCAGCAGGTGCCCACACCTCTGCCTCCAGCCATGCCAGGGACTCACCCAGGCAGCCAAGCAGCAGCTGCAGCTTCCCCACGCTCCACACCCAGCCCAGGGCTGCAGGCAGCCTCCCCTGGCACCCAAGTGGGCACTGGCCTGGGAGAGTGGATTGGGCTGGAAGGGAGCTCAGAGCTCAGCCAGCTCCAAGCCCCTGCCATGCCCAGGGACACCTCCCCCCAGCCCAGGCTGCTCAGGGCCTCATCCAGCCTGGCCCTCAGCACCTCCAGGCAGGAGGCAGCCACAGCCTCCCTGGGCAGCCTGTGCCAGGCTCTCCCCAGCCTCACTTCCTCCTCTCCACTCTCAATCTCTCCTCTCCCAGCTCCAATCCATCTCCCCTCACCCTGCCCCTCCCAGCCCTCATCCCAGCTCCCTCCCCAGCTCTCCTGGAGCCTCTTCAGCTCCTGGCAGCTGCTCTGAGCTCTCCCTGCAGCCTTCCCTTCTCCAGGCTCCACAGCCCCAAGCCTCCCAGCCTGGCCCCACAGCAGAGGGCTTCCAACCCTCCCAGCATGGCTGTGACCTCCTCTGGCCCTCTGCAGGGCTTGGGGCATCTCCAACCTCCTCTAAGCAGCCTGGGCCAGGCTCTCACCACCCTCAGGGTGCAGAACTTCTTCCTTCTCTTCACTTCCAGCCTCCCCTGATCCAGAGGCCACTTCCAGCCTCCCCTGATCCAGAGACCACTTTCAGCCTCCCCTGATCCAGAGACCACTTCCAGCCTCCCCTGATCCAGAGACCACTTCCAGCCTCCCCTGATCCAGAGGCCACTTTCTGCCTCCCCTGATCCAGAGGCCACTTCCTGCCTCCCCTGGTGCAGAGACCACTTCCAGCCTCCCCTGATCCAGAGACCACTTTCTGCCTCCCCTGATCCAGAGACCACTTCCAGCCTCCCCTGGTGCAGAGACCACTTCCAGCCTCCCCTGGTGCAGAGACCACTTCCAGCCTCCCCTGATCCAGAGACCACTTCCAGCCTCCCCTGATCCAGAGGCCACTTTCTGCCTCCCCTGATCCAGAGACCACTTTCTGCCTCCTCTGATCCAGAGACCACTTCCAGCCTCCCCTGATCCAGAGACCACTTTCTGCCTCCCCTGATCCAGAGGCCACTTCCAGCCTCCCCTGATCCAGAGGCCACTTCCAGCCTCCCCTGATCCAGAGGCCACTTCCAGCCTCCCCTGATCCAGAGACCACTTCCAGCCTCCCCTGGTGCAGAGACCACTTCCAGCCTCCCCTGATCCAGAGACCACTTCCAGCCTCCCCTGATCCAGAGGCCACTTCCAGCCTCCCCCAGGCTCAGATCTTCCCCCTGCAGAGGTTCCAGCAGGGCCTGAGGCAGCACTTGGAGGCCACCCTGGCTTGGACCTCCCCTGGAGGCTTCCCCAGAGGAGCTTTGCAGGGCAGAGCTTTGGGCTCAAAGCTTTTGTGGTCTGCAGGAGAGGTCCCACTGGAGGCTCAGCCACAGCACCACCCCTGCTGGCCCCCAGCAGGGCTCCCCAACCCCCCTCACCAGGACCCCCCCCAAGGGCTGGGGGTGCACTGGGGGAGGTGGAGGAAGCCCCAAGCCACGGCACAGGTCCAGCCCCAGCACATGGAGGTGGTTTGGGCCCAGCTGGGCTCCCTCCCAGCCCAGCAGAGCTCTCCCAGCACACAAAGCAGCCTCCAAAGCTGGGCCCAAGGAGGCTTCACTTGGGCTTGGGGAGGAAGCTCTTGGCCTGGGAGGGTGGCAGAGCCCTGGGGCAGGCTGCCCAGGGAGCTTCTGGAGCCTCCTCTGCAGGCTTCCAGTTCCCACCTGGAGCTGCTCCTGGACAGCCTGCTCTGGGTGCTTTAGGAGGGGAGGGGGCTGGAGTGGCTGAGCTCCAGAGGACCCTTCCCCAGCCACAGCCCTCCATGGTCCTGGGAGAGCTGCTGGGGAGGGGGCTGGGGGGCTGGCTGAGCTGCAGGGGAGGGGGCTGGGGGTGTGGGTGAGCTGCAGGGCAGGGGGCTGGGGGTCTGGGTGAGCTGCTGGGGAGGGGACTGGGGGTGTGGGTGAGCTGCAGGGGAAGGGGCTGGGGGTCTGGCTGAGCTGCAGGGGAGGGGGCTGGGGGTCTGGGTGAGCTCTAGGGGAGGGGGCTGGGGGTCTGGCTGAGCTGCTGGGGAGGGGTCTGGGGGTCTGGGTGAGCTGCAGGGCAGGGGGCTGGGGGGCTGGGTGAGCTCCAGGGCAGGGGGCTGGGGGTCTGGCTGAGCTCCAGGGCAGGGGGCTGGGGGTCTGGCTGAGCTGCAGGGCAGGGGGCTGGGGGTGTGGGTGTGGGTGAGCTGCAGGGGAGGGGGCTGGGGGTCTGGCTGAGCTGCTGGGCAGGGGGCTGGGGGTCTGGCTGAGCTGCAGGGCAGGGGGCTGGGGGTCTGGCTGAGCTGCAGGGCAGGGGGCTGGGGGTCTGGCTGAGCTGCAGGGCAGGGGGCTGGGGGTCTGGCTGAGCTGCAGGGCAGGGGGCTGGGGGTCTGGGTGAGCTGCAGGGGAAGGGGCTGGGGTTCTGGCTGAGCTGCAGGGCAGGGGGCTGGGGGGCTGGGGGAGCTGCAGGGCAGGGGGCTGGGGGTCTGGCTGAGCTGCAGGGCAGGGGGCTGGGGGTCTGGCTGAGCTGCAGGGCAAGGGGCTGGGGGTCTGGGGGAGCTGCAGGGCAGGGGGCTGGGGGTCTGGCTGAGCCGGGGCAGTGCCAGGCAGGGCAGGGCAGGGCAGGGCAGGAGAGAAAAGGCTCTTTGAGCCGCAGGGGGGTGGCCGAGATGAGTCAGGCAGCAGCAGGGGGGGGGAAGCTGCAGCTGCTGGCGCTGCCCTGCTCTGCCCTCCGCCCCCCGCAGCAGCGCAGGGCCCTGGGAAGCTGCCGAGCGTGGGAACCCAGCAGGGCCAAGGGAGGCCAAAGGGAAGGCAGAGGAACGCTGCCCAGCTGGGCAGGGCTGTGCCAGGGCCAGGGCAGCAAGGCAGGGGAAGCAAAAGCCCAGAGCTCAGCAGGTCTGAGCGCTCCCAGGCTGGCAGCAGCGCTGGGGGCACAGGGCCAGGCGCTGGGCAGGGAGCTGCCAGGTTCCTGCTGGGACCTGCTGCCTGTTTGCCAGGTTTCAGGGCCACACCTTGCAGTTCAAGGCTTGGAAAGAGACAAGCTCAGCACCTGGGGAGGGGGAGGAGGAGGAGGAGGAAGAAAAGAGGGAGAAGGAACCACTTCAGAGCTGAGGAATCCCAGCTGTGAGTCACAGAGGTGGTGGCTCTGACGCAGGCAGCAAGCAGGGGCTGGGAACCTGGGCACGGGGGCAGGGCTGGGGAGCTGGGCAGAGAGGGGCAGGGATGGGGAGCTGGGCAGAGAGGGACAGGGATGGGAAGCTGGGGAGAGAGGGGCAGGGATGGGAAGCTGAGCAGAGAGGGGCAGGGATGGGAAGCTGGACAGAGAGGATCAGGGATGGGAAGCTGGGCAGAGAGGGGCAGGGATGGGAAGCTGGGCAGAGAGGATCAGGGATGGGGAGCTGGGCAGAGAGGGACAGGGATGGGAAGCTGAGCAGAGAGGGGCAGGGATGGGAAGCTGGGCAGAGAGGATCAGGGATGGGAAGCTGGACAGAGAGGGGCAGGGATGGGAAGCTGAGCAGAGAGGGGCAGGGATGGGAAGCTGGGCAGAGAGGGGCAGGGATGGGAAGCTGAGCAGAGAGGATCAGGGATGGGAAGCTGGGCAGAGAGGATCAGGGATGGGAAGCTGGACAGAGAGGGGCAGGGATGGGAAGCTGGGCAGAGAGGGGCAGGGATGGGAAGCTGGACAGAGAGGGGCAGGGATGGGAAGCTGAGCAGAGAGGGGCAGGGATGGGAAGCTGAGCAGAGAGGGGCAGGGATGGGAAGCTGAGCAGAGAGGGGCAGGGATGGGAAGCTGAGCAGAGAGGGGCAGGGATGGGAAGCTGGACAGAGAGGGGCAGGGATGGGAAGCTGGACAGAGAGGGGCAGGGCTGGGAAGCTGAGCAGAGAGGATCAGGGATGGGAAGCTGGGCAGAGAGGGGCAGGGATGGGAAGCTGGGCAGAGAGGATCAGGGATGGGAAGCTGGGCAGAGAGGGGCAGGGATGGGAAGCTGAGCAGAGAGGATCAGGGATGGGAAGCTGGACAGAGAGGGGCAGGGATGGGAAGCTGAGCAGAGAGGATCAGGGATGGGAAGCTGGGCAGAGAGGGGCAGGGATGGGAAGCTGAGCAGAGAGGATCAGGGATGGGAAGCTGAGCAGAGAGGATCAGGGATGGGAAGCTGGACAGAGAGGATCAGGGATGGGAAGCTGGACAGAGAGGATCAGGGATGAGAAGCTGAGCAGAGAGGATCAGGGATGGGAAGCTGGGCAGAGAGGATCAGGGATGGGAAGCTGGACAGAGAGGATCAGGGATGAGAAGCTGAGCAGAGAGGATCAGGGATGGGAAGCTGGGCAGAGAGGGGCAGGGATGGGAAGCTGAGCAGAGAGGGGCAGGGATGGGAAGCTGAGCAGAGAGGGGCAGGGATGGGAAGCTGAGCAGAGAGGATCAGGGATGGGAAGCTGGACAGAGAGGGGCAGGGATGGGAAGCTGGGCAGAGAGGATCAGGGATGGGAAGCTGGGCAGAGAGGGGCAGGGATGGGAAGCTGAGCAGAGAGGGGCAGGGATGGGAAGCTGGGCAGAGAGGATCAGGGATGGGAAGCTGGGCAGAGAGGGGCAGGGATGGGAAGCTGGGCAGAGAGGGGCAGGGATGGGAAGCTGAGCAGAGAGGGGCAGGGATGGGAAGCTGAGCAGAGAGGGGCAGGGATGGGAAGCTGGACAGAGAGGGGCAGGGATGGGAAGCTGAGCAGAGAGGATCAGGGATGGGAAGCTGAGCAGAGAGGGGCAGGGATGGGAAGCTGAGCAGAGAGGGGCAGGGATGGGAAGCTGGGCAGAGAGGATCAGGGATGGGAAGCTGGGCAGAGAGGAGCAGGGATGGGGAAGCTGGGCAGAGAGGGGCAGGGATGGGAAGCTGGACAGAGAGGGGCAGGGATGGGAAGCTGAGCAGAGAGGATCAGGGATAGGAAGCTGAGCACAGAGGGGCAGGGATGGGAAGCTGGACAGAGAGGGGCAGGGATGGGAAGCTGAGCAGAGAGGATCAGGGATAGGAAGCTGAGCACAGAGGGGCAGGGATGGGAAGCTGGACAGAGAGGGGCAGGGATGGGAAGCTGGGCAGAGAGGGGCAGGGATGGGAAGCTGAGCAGAGAGGGGCAGGGATGGGAAGCTGGACAGAGAGGGGCAGGGATGGGAAGCTGAGCAGAGAGGGGCAGGGATGGGAAGCTGAGCAGAGAGGATCAGGGATGGGAAGCTGGGCAGAGAGGGGCAGGGATGGGAAGCTGGGCAGAGAGGAGCAGGGATGGGAAGCTGGGCAGAGAGGATCAGGGATGGGAAGCTGAGCAGAGAGGGGCAGGGATGGGAAGCTGGGCAGAGAGGATCAGGGATGGGAAGCTGGGCAGAGAGGGGCAGGGATGGGAAGCTGGGGAGAGAGGATCAGGGATGGGAAGCTGAGCAGAGAGGATCAGGGATGGGAAGCTGAGCACAGGGCCAGGGCTGGGGAGCTGAGCACAGGGCCAGGGCTGGGGAGCTGAGCACAGGGCCAGGGCTGGGGAGCTGAGCACAGGGCCAGGGCTGAGCAGCACAGCATGGCTTGGGATGGAGAAGACCTCCAAGATCATCCACAACAACCCAGAAGCACTGTGGGCATCGAAGCATGGCCACAAGTTGGGCTCTGGGGCCAAGGGCCAGGGGCCAGGACAAGAGGAGATGGCCTCAGGCTGCCCCAGGGCAGGCTCAGCTTGGCCCTGAGGAGAAACTTCTGCCCTGGAAGGGTTCTGCAAGCCTGGCCCAGGCTGCCCAGGGAGGTGCTGGTGGAGTCCCCATGCCTGGAGGGGCTCCAGCCCCCTGTGGCCATGCTTGGTGCCCATGGAGGGGTTGGGCTGAGGTTGGCCTGGATGCTCTCAGAGCTTCTCCCCCCCCCCTCAAGGACTCTTTTCCCTCTCCCAGCTCAAAGCAGAGCTCTGCCCAGCACCAGCTCCAAGCCAGCAAAACCTGGGACCCCAAACCACTCCCAAAGCAGCTGAGGGGGAACAGCTCCAAGGTTTCCTCTCCCCTGGCACTGCAGAGCTCCTGAGCTTCCCTGAGCCTTGCATTTGCCCAGGGGGGAACCTGGGGAGGACCTCTCTGGCAAGCCAGCCCTGAGCCAGCAGCAGCCCAGCCCTCAGGCTGCTGCTCCACCTCCACGGCCATGCTTCCTCCAGCAGCCTCCTGCCCTCCCCCAGCTCGGTGCTGCAGACCCTGAGCAGCATTGGGCCCAGCCCCCAGCCCCGGGGACCCTGCTGGGGGTGCTGCTGACCACAGCCTGCAGAGCTGCTGCAGGAGCTTCAGCTTCCAGCCTCCCTGTGCCCAAGGCCAGGTCAGCACTGGGCTCCTGCTGGCACTGCCCTGGCACTGCCCTGGCACTGCCCTGGCAGCCCCAACCTCAGCACAGGCACCAAAGCCTCCCCTGGGGGACACCAAAAGCCTCCCTGGGGGACACCAAAGCCTCTCAGGGGGGCACCAAAGCCTCCCTGGGGGGGCACCAAAGCCTCCCTGGGGGACACCAAAGCCTCTCTGGGGGGCACCAAAGCCTCCCTGGGGGGCACCAAAGCCTCCCTGGGGGACATCAAAGCCTCTCTGGGGGACACCAAAGCCTCCCTGGGGGACACCAAAGCCTCTCTGGGGGGCACCAAAGCCTCTCTGGGGGACACCAAAGCCTCTCTGGGGGACACCAAAGCCTCCCTGGGACACCAAAGCCTCTCTGGGGGGCACCAAAGCCTCTCTGGGGGGCAGCAAAGCCTCTCTGTGGGACACCAAAGCCTCCCTGGGGGACACCAAAGCCTCTCTGGGGGGCACCAAAGCCTCCCTGGGACACCAAAGCCTCCCTGGGGGACACCAAAGCCTCTCTGGGGGACACCAAAGCCTCTCTGGGACACCAAAGCCTCTCTGGGACACCAAAGCCTCCCTGGGGGGCACCAAAGCCTCTCTGGGGGACACCAAAGCCTCCCTGGGGGGCACCAAAGCCTCCCTGGGGGGCACCAAAGCCACTCTGGGGGGCACCAAGGCCTCCCTGGGGGACACCAAAGCCTCCCTGGGGGACACCAAAGCCTCTCTGGGGGACACCAAAGCCTCTCTGGGGGGCACCAAAGCCTCCCTGGGACACCAAAGCCTCTCTGGGGGACACCAAAGCCTCCCTGGGGGACACCAAAGCCTCTCTGGGACACCAAAGCCTCCCTGGGACACCAAAGCCTCCCTGGGGGGCACCAAAGCCTCTCTGGGGGACACCAAAGCCTCTCTGGGACACCAAAGCCTCTCTGGGACACCAAAGCCTCCCTGGGGGGCACCAAAGCCTCTCTGGGGGACACCAAAGCCTCCCTGGGGGGCACCAAAGCCTCCCTGGGGGGCACCAAAGCCACTCTGGGGGGCACCAAGGCCTCCCTGGGGGACACCAAAGCCTCCCTGGGGGACACCAAAGCCTCTCTGGGGGACACCAAAAGCCTCTCTGGGGGGCACCAAAGCCTCCCTGGGACACCAAAGCCTCTCTGGGGGACACCAAAGCCTCCCTGGGGGACACCAAAGCCTCTCTGGGACACCAAAGCCTCTCTGGGGGACACCAAAGCCTCTCTGGGGCACCAAAGCCTCCTTGGGGGGCACCAAAGCCTCTCTGGGGGGCACCAAAGCCTCCCTGGGACACCAAAGCCTCCCTGGGGGACACCAAAGCCTCTCTGGGGGACACCAAAGCCTCTCTGGGACACCAAAGCCTCTCTGGGACACCAAAGCCTCCCTGGGGGGCACCAAAGCCTCTCTGGGGGACACCAAAGCCTCCCTGGGGGGCACCAAAGCCTCCCTGGGGGGCACCAAAGCCACTCTGGGGGGGCACCAAGGCCTCCCTGGGGGGACACCAAAGCCTCCCTGGGGGACACCAAAGCCTCTCTGGGGGACACCAAAGCCTCTCTGGGGGGCACCAAAGCCTCCCTGGGACACCAAAGCCTCTCTGGGGGACACCAAAGCCTCCCTGGGGGACACCAAAGCCTCTCTGGGACACCAAAGCCTCCCTGGGACACCAAAGCCTCCCTGGGGGGCACCAAAGCCTCTCTGGGGGACACCAAAGCCTCTCTGGGACACCAAAGCCTCTCTGGGGACACCAAAGCCTCCCTGGGGGGCACCAAAGCCTCTCTGGGGGACACCAAAGCCTCCCTGGGGGGCACCAAAGCCTCCCTGGGGGGCACCAAAGCCACTCTGGGGGGCACCAAGGCCTCCCTGGGGGACACCAAAGCCTCCCTGGGGGACACCAAAGCCTCTCTGGGGGACACCAAAGCCTCTCTGGGGGGCACCAAAGCCTCCCTGGGACACCAAAGCCTCTCTGGGGGACACCAAAGCCTCCCTGGGGGGACACCAAAGCCTCTCTGGGACACCAAAGCCTCTCTGGGGGACACCAAAGCCTCTCTGGGGCACCAAAGCCTCCTTGGGGGGCACCAAAGCCTCTCTGGGGGACACCAAAGCCACTCTGGGGGGCACCAAAGCCTCCCTGGGGGACACCAAAGCCTCCCTGGGGGGCACCAAAGCCTCCCTGGGGGAACTGGAAGGACCCTTCTGCACTCCCTCAAACCCTTTTGACCCTGCCTGGACTCCACAATCAGCCCCCAGAGCCCCCCAAATCCATCACCCACCCCCCTCAGCTTGTGGCCTGGCTTTGCTCCCTGCGTGGGATGGTTGCAGGGTCAGGAGGAGGAGCTGGGGAATAGGTTGGGGGGCGGCAATGATTTGGGGGGCTCTGGGGGATGGTTTGGGGGACCCAGGCAGGCTGAAAAGGCTTTGGGGGTGTGCAGAAAGGTCCTTAGAATTCCCTAGGGATTCGTCTGGGGGTGTCAGGGCTTTGGGGGAGTCGCTGGGGGGGGCTGAATGGGATCGTTGCAGGGTAAAAAGGAGGAGCTGGGAACTGGGCAGGAGGGGAGCAAAGATTTGGGGGGGCTCTGGGGCGCCATGGGGAGGTGCAGGCAGGATGCAAAGGGTTTGTGGGTGCCCAGAAGGATCCTTAGAATTCCCTAGGGGCTGGTCTGGGGGTGTCAGGGGTTTGGGGGCGGCACTGGGGCGTCCTGAATGTGATGGAGGCGAGGTAGAAAGGATGGGCTGGGAACTGCGCTCCCGGGGGGGAGGGAAGGTTTGGGGGGGCTGCCGGGGGGGATTGTTGGGTGTAGGCAGGGTCAAAAGGGTTGGAGGGGGTCTGGAAGGGTCCTTAGCGATTCTTCGGGGTTCGTCTGGGGGTGTCAGGGTTTTGGGGGGGGGGTCTGAAGGGGATTGAAGCGAGGCAAAAGGAATAGGCGGGGAATGGGACTGGGGTGGGGGGCAGTGTGGATTTGGCGCCCTCTGGCGGCGATTTGGGGTCCAGGCAGGATCAGAAGGCTTTGAGGGTGTCCGGGAGGGGCTCTGCCATTTGGGGGGGCTTTGTCTGGGGGTGTCAGGGTTAATGGGGAGTCGCTGGGGGGGGCTGAATGGGATCGTTGCAGGGGAAAAAGGAGGAGCTGGGGAATGGGTTGGGGGGCGGCAATGATTTGGGGGGGCTCTGGGGGATGGTTTGGGGGATCCAGGCAGGCTGAAAAGGCTTTGAGGGTGTGCAGAAAGGTCCTTAGCAATTCTTAGAGGTTCCTCTGGGGGTGTCAGGGTCTTGGGGGGGCTCTGAGGGGTCCTGAAGCGGATCATAGCTGGCCTGAAGGGACCAGCTGAGAACTGGCCGTGGGGGGTGGCATAGATTTCCGGGGCTCTGGGGGGCGCTCTGGGGGTTCAGGCAGGCTACAAATGGATTTAGGTGGTGCAGAAGGGTCCCTGCGATTCCGGGGGGCTTTGTCTGGGGGTGTCAGGGTTTTGAGGGGGTCTCTGGGGGGGGGCCTGAATGGGATCGTTGCAGGGGAAAAAGGAGGAGCTGGGAACTGGGCAGGAGGGGGGGCAAAGATTTGGGGGGCTCTGGGGCGCCATGGGGAGGTGCAGGCAGGATGCAAAGGGTTTGTGGGTGCCCAGAAGGATCCTTAGAATTCCCTAGGGGCTGGTCTGGGGGTGTCAGGGGTTTGGGGGCGGCACTGGGGCGTCCTGAATGTGATGGAGGCGAGGTAGAAAGGATGGGCTGGGAACTGAGCTCCCGGGGGGAGGGAAGGTTTGGGGGGGGCTGCCGGGGGGGATTGTTGGGTGTAGGCAGGGTCAAAAGGGTTGGAGGGGGTCTGGAAGGGTCCTTAGCGATTCTTCGGGGTTCGTCTGGGGGTGTCAGGGTTTTGGGGGGGGGGTCTGAAGGGGATTGCAGCGAGGCAAAAGGAATAGGCGGGGAATGGGACTGGGGTGGGGGGCAGTGTGGATTTGGCGCCCTCTGGCGGTGAGTTGGGGTCCAGGCAGGATCAGAAGGCTCTGAGGGTGTCCGGGAGAGGCTCTGCCATTTGGGGGGGCTTTGTCTGGGGGTGTCAGGGTTAATGGGGAGTCGCTGGGGGGGTCTGAATGGGATCGTTGCAGGGGAAAAAGGAGGAGCTGGGGAATGGGTTGGGGGGCGGCAATGATTTGGGGGGGCTCTGGGGGATGGTTTGGGGGACCCCAGGCAGGCTGAAAAGGCTTTGAGGGTGTGCAGAAAGGTCCTTAGACCTCCAGCTCAGCCCCAGCAAGGAGCCCAGCCAGCACCCGTGGAGGATATCGGAGCACCCTTTGCACCCTGCCTGCGTTCCCCCATCGCACCCCACAGCCCCCCCAAATCCATCCCCCACCCCCCCAGCCCGGTTCCAAGGCGATTCTTCTAGCCTCGCTTGGCTCCCATTCAGGTCCCCCCAGAGGCGCCCCAAAACCCTGACACCCCCAGGCGAACTCCTCCGAGATCCTAAGGACCCTTCTGGACACCCCCAAACCCTTTGCACCCTGCCTGGACCCCCGCACTCCCCCCCTCAGAGCCCCCCAAACCTTCCCTCCCCCCGGGAGCGCAGTTCCCAGCCCGTCCTTTCTACCTCGCCTCCATCACATTCAGGACGCCCCAGTGCCGCCCCCCCCAAACCCCCTGACACCCCCACACCAACCCCTACAGAATCGGAAGGACCCTTCTGGACCCCCCCCAAACCCTTTTGAGGCTGCCTGGACCCCGCACTCCCCCCCCTCAGAGCCCCCCCAAAATCCATGCCCCCCACTCCTGCCCTGTTCCCCTGCTCCTTTAGGCACACTGCCGTTCCCAACACGACCCTCCCGTGTGCCCCCCCAAACCCTGACACCCCCAGACGAACTCCTCCGGAATCAGAAGGACCCTTCTGGACACCCCCAAACCCTTTTGAGGCTGCCTGGACCCCGCACTCCCCCCCTCAGAGCCCCCCAAATCCATGCCCCCTCCTCCTGCCCTGTTCCCTGCTCCTTTAGGCACACTGCCGTTCCCAACACGACCCTCCCGTGTGCCCCCCCAAAACCCTGACACCCCCACACCAACCCCTACGGAATCGGAAGGACTCTTCTGCACACCCTCAACCCCTTTGCACCCTGCCTGCGTTCCCCCATCGCACCCCACAGCCCCCCCCAAATCCATCCCCCACCCCCCCCAGCCCGGTTGCAAGGCGATTCTTCTAGCCTCGCTTGGCTCCCATTCAGGTCCCCCCAGAGCCCCCTCCCCCCAAAGCCCTGACACCCTCAGGCGAACCCCTCCGGAATCAGAAGGACCCTTCCGGACACCCCCAAACCCCTTTGCACCCTGCCTGGACCCCGCACTCCCCCCTCAGAGCCCCCCAAACCTTCCCCCCCCCCGGAGCCCAGTTCCCAGCCCATCCTTTCCACCCCGCCTCCATCACATTTCAGGACGCCCCAGTGCCGCCCCCCCAAACCCTGACACCCCCACACCAACCCCCTAGGGAATTGGAGGGACCCTTCTGCACGCCCTGGAATCCTTTGCATCCGGCATGGACCCTCAAATCCCCCCCCAGTGCCCCCCCAAATCCATGCCCCCTCCTCCTGCCCTGCTCCCTGCTCCTTTAGGCACACTGCCGTTCCTAACACGACCCTCCCCGTGTGCCCCCCCAAACCCTGACACCCCCCAGACGAACCCCTCCGAAATCGTAAGGACCCTTCTGGACACCCTCAAACCCTTTGCACCCTGCCTGGACCCCGCACTACCCCCCCCCTCAGAGCCCCCCAAATCCATGCCCCCTCCTCCTGCCCTGTTCCCTGCTCCTTTAGGCACACTGCCGTTCCCAACACGACCCTCCCATGTGCCCCCCCCAAACCCTGACACCCCCCACACCAACCCCTACGGAATTGGAAGGACTCTCCTGCGCTCCCTCAACCCCTTTGCACCCTGCCTGCGTTCCCCCATCGCACCCCCACAGCCCCCCCAAATCCATCCCCCACCCCCCCAGCCCGGTTGCAAGGCGATTCTTCTAGCCTCGCTTGGCTCCCATTCAGGTCCCCCCAGAGGCGCCCCAAAACCCTGACACCCCCAGGCGAACTCCTCCGAGATCCTAAGGACCCTTCTGGACACCCCCAAACCCTTTGCACCCTGCCTGCACCCCGCACTCCCCCCTCAGAGCCCCCCAAACCTTCCCTCCCCCCGGGAGCTCAGTTCCCAGCCCGTCCTTTCCACCCCCGCCTCCATCACATTCAGGACGCCCCAGTGCCGCCCCCCCCAAACCCCTGACACCCCCACACCAACCCCTAGGGGAATTGGAGGGACCCTTCTGCACGCCCTGAAATCCTTTGCATCCGGCATGGACCCTCAAATCCCCCCCCAGTGCCCCCCCAAATCCATGCCCCCTCCTCCTGCCCTGTTCCCTGCTCCTTCCTATGGGCACACTGCCATTCCCAACACGACCCTCCGTGTGCCCCCCCCAAACCCTGACACCCCCAGACGAACCCCTCCCGAAATCGGAAGGACTCTTCTGGACACCCCCAGACCCTTTTGAGGCTGCCTGGACCACCCCGCACTCCCCCCCTCAGAGCCCCCCCAAATCCATGCCCCCTCCTCCTGCCCTGTTCCCTGCTCCTTTAGGCACACTGCCGTTCCCAACACGACCCTCCCGTGTGCCCCCCCAAACCCTGACACCCCCAGATGAACGCCTCCGGAATCAGAAGGACTCTTCTGGACACCCCCAAACCCTTTTGAGGCCGCCCGGACCCCCCCGCGGCGCCCCGGGGGTGCAGGGCTCGGGGAGCCCCCGGGAGGGCTTCAAAGGCTTTGAGGCTGCGCGGAAGCCTCACAGGTTCCGAGGGGTCCCTGGGGGGGGCACAGGGGTTGGGGGGGGGGCGGGGGCCGCGGGGGGGTTGTAGGGGGCCAGGGGCTGGGGGGGGGGGAGGTGGTCGAGGGGAGGGGAGGGATGGGGGGAAGGGGTTCGAGGGTCGAGGGGGGGTGTTGGGCCGGGGGGGGGGGAGTTCGGGGTCTAGGGGGGGCGGGGAGCGGGTCAGGGGTCGGGGGGGGGGGCAGGGGTCCCTATGGGAGTGTCGGGGCGGGGGGGGGGGGTGGAGGTGGGCGAGGGTTTGGGGGGGAGGTGGTCGAGGGTCAGGGGGGGTAGGGGGAGGGGTTCGAGGGTCGAGGTGGGGGGGGGGAGGGGGCCAGGGGTCCCTATGGGGGGTGTCGGGGCCGGGGGGGGAGGTGGGCGAGGGTCGGCGGGGTGGGGGGAAGGGGTTCAAGGGTCGACGTGGGGGTGTCGGGGCCGGGGCGGAGGGGAGTTCGGGGTCTAGGGGGGGGCGGGGGGGGGTGGTGTTCGAGGGTCGAGGTGGGGATGTCGATCCCGGGGGGGGGGTGGTTCGGGGTCTGGGGGGGGGGGGGCAGGGAGCCGGTCAGGGGGTCGAGGGTGGGAGGTGTCGAGGCCGGGGGTGGGGGGGCAGGGGGCCAGGGGTCCCTATGTGGTGTCGGGGCCGGGAGGGGGGGGGTTCGGGATCTAGGAGTGGGGGTGGGGAGTGGGTCAGGGGGTCGAGGGGGCCAAGGGTCCCTATGGGGTGTCGGGGCCGGGGGGGGGGGGAGGTGGTCGAGGGTCGGCGGGGGTGGGGGGAAGGGGTTCGAGGGTCGAGGTGGGGGGTGTCGGGGCCGGGGCGGAGGGGAGTTCGGGGTCTAGGGGGGGGCGGGGGAGCGGGTCAGGGGTCGGGGGGCAGGGGTCTCTATGGGGGTGTCGGGGTCGGGGGGGGGGAGGTTGTAGGGGGCCAGGGGCCGGGGGGAAGGGGGAGGTGGTCGAGGGTCGGGGGATGGGGGGAAGGGGTTCGAGGGTCGAGGTGGGGGGTGTCGGGGCCGGGGGGGAGGAGTTCGGGGTCTTGAGGGGGGGCGGGGAGCGGGTCAGGGGGGCAGGGGTCCCTATGGGGGGTGTCGGGGCGGGGGGGAGGGGTGGAGGTGGGCGAGGGTTTGGGGGGAGGTGGTCGAGGGTCAGGGGGGGGAGGGGGGAGGGGTTCGAGGGTCGAGGTGGGGGGGGGAGGGGGCCAGGGGTCCCTATGGGGGTGTCGGGGCCGAGGGGGGGGGTGTAGGGGGCCAGGAGCCGGGAGGGGGGAGGGTGGGCGAGGGTCAGGGGGGGTAGAGGGAGGGGTTCGAGGGTCGAGGTGGGGGTGTCAGGGGCCGGGGGGGGGGGGGAGTTCGGGGTCTAGGGGGGGGGCGGGGGAGCGGGTCAGGGGTCGAGGGGCGAGGTGTCGGGGCCGGGGGGGGAGGGGGCCAAGGGTCCCTATAGGGTGTCGAGGCGGGGGGGGGGGGGGGGGTTCGGGGTCTAGGAGTGAGGCGGGGAGCGGGGTCAGGGGTCGGGGGGGGGCAGGGGTCCCTATGGGGGTGTCGGGGGCGGGGGGGGGGGTGGAGGTGGGCGAGGGTTTGGGGGGAGGTGGTCGAGGGTCGGGGGGGGTAGGGGAAGGGGTTCGAGGGTCGAGGTGGGGGGGGAGGGGGGCCAGGGGTCCCTATGGGGGTGTCGGGGCCGGGGGGGGGGGGGGGCAGGGTGCCAGGGGGTCCCTATGGCGGTGTCGGGGCCGGGGGGTGGGGGGGTGGTGTGTGGAATCTCCCCGGGAGGATCCAGCATGGGATCGCGGCGGGGCCGGCCCGACGTCACTTCCGGTTCCGCCCGCCCGCCCGCGCCCGCGCGCGGGGTCCACTTCCGCTTCCCGCCGCACTCAGCGCCGGCCGCCGCCGAGCCCGGGAAAGGCAGGCAGGCAGGGGGCGCGCGCGCGCTGGGCGGGGCCGGGGGCCACTTCCGTTTCCGGTAGGGCCGGCGGGAGCGGGGCCGGGGCCGGGGTTAGGGCCGGGGCTAGGGCCGGAGCGGGCCGCAGGGGGCAGCGCTGGGCCTCGGCCTCTGGCCGCTTCCCGCCGAGGCTGCGCCGCGGGGCCTGGCCGCGCTCGGCGGCGGCGCCGTCCCCGGGCCGCAGCGCTTCGGGTCGGGCCGGGCCGGCTCCCATCCCGGTCCCTCTCGGCTGCGGCCCTGCCGCCGCTCCGCCTGAGGCTTTTTTCCTCCTTGCCCCTTCCTTCCCAGAGGCGAAGCCGCTGCGCTGCCGCCGCGCTCCGCGCCGGGAGGCTCCTCGGGACGCCGCCGCCGCCGCCGCTTGTCCTGCGCCGTCCCCGGGGGAGACTCCGCTTCGGATGCGGCCGCGGAGCCCATGAGGATGGAGGGCCGGGAGGCGGCGCGGGGCGGCCAGGGCTCCGCCTTCAAGGCCTTTCCCCTGCCCGCCGCTGCCGGCCCGCGGGACCCGCGCTGCCGCCCCGAGGCCAAGGTACCGGCAGCCGACCGCCCCCCGGGGCTCCCCCTGCCTGGGGGACCTGCGGCTGGCGGCTGCTGGGAGCGCCCCCCGCGCTGCCCCCCTGGGGCCACAGAGCTGCTGCCCTTGAGCCCAGCCCGGGCTGGGGGCTTGGGGGGGGGCTGGGGGCTGGGTCCCCCACGGCGCTGCTGCTCCCTGGGAGCCTCAGTAGGTACCGGGGGGTGGGCGGGGGGGCAGCCCAAAGCCTGCCTGGCATCCTCCCCCCCGGGGTGGGCAACCCCAGGCCTGGCTGTGCTCAGCTGGGGGCCTCTGCAGGGCTGGAGGCAGAGCTCTGGAGCTGCTCTGCCCTGCCCCGGGGGAGCTTGGGGCTGGGCTTCAGCAGCCCCCCCCCCCTCCGGGCAGGTCCCAGCAGCCCCTTCCAGGCAGGTCCCAGCAGCCCCTTCCAGGCAGGTCCCAGCAGCCCCTTCCAGAGGGAGGTCCCAGCAGCCCCTTCCAGGGAGGTCCCAGCAGCCCCTTCCAGGCAGGTCCCAGCAGCCCCCTCCAGGCAGGTCCCAGCAGCCCCCCCCGGGGAGGTCCCAGCAGCCCCTTCCAGGGAGGGTCCCAGCAGCCCCTTCCAGGCAGGTCCCAGCAGCCCCTTCCAGGCAGGTCCCAGCAGCCCCTTCCAGGCAGGTCCCAGCAGCCCCTTCCAGGCAGGTCCCAGCAGCCCCCCCCAGGCAGGTCCCAGCAGCCCCTTCCAGGCAGGTCCCAGCAGCCCCTTCCAGGCAGGTCCCAGCAGCCCCCTCCAGGGAGATCCCAGCAGCCCCCTCCAGGGAGGTCCCAGCAGCCCCCCCCGGGCAGGTCCCAGCAGCCCCTTCCAGGCAGGTCCCAGCAGCCCCTTCCAGGCAGGTCCCAGCAGCCCCTTCCAGGCAGGTCCCAGCAGCCCCTTCCAGGCAGGTCCCAGCAGCCCCTTCCAGGCAGGTCCCAGCAGCCCCTTCCAGGGAGGTCCCAGCAGCCCCTTCCAGGCAGGTCCCAGCAGCCCCTTCCAGGCAGGTCCCAGCAGCCCCCTCCAGGCAGGTCCCAGCAGCCCCCCCCAGGCAGGTCCCAGCAGCCCCCTCCAGGCAGGTCCCAGCAGCCCCCTCCAGGCAGGTCCCAGCAGCCCCCCCCGGGCAGGTCCCAGCAGCCCCCCCCGGGCAGGTCCCAGCAGCCCCCCCCGGGCAGGTCCCAGCAGCCCCCCCCAGGGAGGTCCCAGCAGCCCCCTCCAGGCAGGTCCCAGCAGCCCCCCCCCGGGCAGGTCCCAGCAGCCCCTTCCAGGCAGGTCCCAGCAGCCCCTTCCAGGCAGGTCCCAGCAGCCCCTTCCAGGGAGGTCCCAGCAGCCCCTTCCAGGGAGGTCCCAGCAGCCCCCCCCAGGCAGGTCCCAGCAGCCCCCCCCCAGGCAGGTGCCAGCAGCCCCTTCCAGGCAGGTCCCAGCAGCCCCTTCCAGGGAGGTCCCAGCAGCCCCTTCCAGGCAGGTCCCAGCAGCCCCTTCCAGGCAGGTCCCAGCAGCCCCCCCCAGGCAGGTGCCAGCAGCCCCCCCCCAGGCAGGTGCCAGCAGCCCCTTCCAGGCAGGTCCCAGCAGCCCCTTCCAGGCAGGTCCCAGCAGCCCCTTCCAGGCAGGTCCCAGCAGCCCCCCCCAGGGAGGTCCCAGCAGCCCCCCCCAGGGAGGTCCCAGCAGCCCCCCCCAGGCAGGTCCCAGCAGCCCCCCCCCAGGCAGGTGCCAGCAGCCCCTTCCAGGCAGGTCCCAGCAGCCCCCCCCAGGCAGGTGCCAGCAGCCCCCCCCCCAGGCAGGTGCCAGCAGCCCCTTCCAGGCAGGTCCCAGCAGCCCCTTCCAGGCAGGTCCCAGCAGCCCCTTCCAGGCAGGTCCCAGCAGCCCCCCCCAGGGAGGTCCCAGCAGCCCCCCCCCAGGGAGGTCCCAGCAGCCCCCCCCCAGGCAGGTCCCAGCAGCCCCCCCCAGGGCAGGTGCCAGCAGCCCCTTCCAGGCAGGTCCCAGCAGCCCCCCCCAGGCAGGTCCCAGCAGCCCCTTCCAGGCAGGTCCCAGCAGCCCCTTCCAGGCAGGTCCCAGCAGCCCCTTCCAGGCAGGTCCCAGCAGCCCCTTCCAGGCAGGTCCCAGCAGCCCCTTCCAGGCAGGTCCCAGCAGCCCCCTCCGAGGGGCTGGGCCAGCAGGGGACCCTCTGGCTGCCTCTGCAGCCCAGCCCTGGGCTGTTTGACTGCTGTGCTCACTGATTGCTGGTGGTGCAATGGGGCAGAGGGGGCTCAGGGGCAGGGCTGGGCTGTGCTGAGCTGTGCTGTGCTGGCTGCTAACACAATCCTGCCCTTTCCTCACCCAGTTCTTACCCAAAACCAGCAGGTTTGCCTGCCCAGCTGGGAATGCATCCTGTGCCCTCAGCTACAGCCCAGGTAAGAGGTTGGCTCCTGCCTCAGAGCAGCCAATTCTGGCTGTGCCTTCCCCAGAGAAGCTAAGGCAGGTTCTTCTCTTTGGCCCTGGGGGGATCAAGGAGGCCCCAGGGGGGGGTCCTGGGGGGCAGCCAGGGGAGTGTGGGCAGCAGGGCAAGGGAGGTTCTGCTGCCCCTCTGCTCTCTGCCCCCCAGGGAGGCCACAGCTGGAGGAGGCCTGGGGCCAGCCCTGGGCTCCCCAGCTGCAGAGGGCCAGGGGAGGGCTGGAGAGAGGCCAGGGGAGGGCTGGGAAGCTGCTGGGGGGCCTGGAGCAGCTCTGGGAAGAGCAGAGGCTGAGCCCTGAGGCTGAGAGCCTGCAGCAGAGCAGCCCCAGAGGGGCTCTGAGCAATGCTCAGCAAGAGCTGAAGGAGCTGGGGGGGGGGGCAAGAGGCTGGGGCTGGCAGCTGCTGAGTGGTGCCCAGGGGCAGCCCAAGGGCAGAGAGTGGAGGGCAGGAGGGGAAAGCAGTTTGGGGTGAGGCTGCTGGAGGCCTGGAGCTGCCCAGGGAGGTTGTGGAGAGCTTCCAACCCCCCCTGGGCACTGTGCCCCTGGGCAAGCTGCTGGGGGGAGCCCTGCTGGGGCTGGGGGGGGTTGGGGCTGGGGGAGCTCCAGAGGTCCCTTCCCACCTCCTTGTGCTCTGTGTCTGTCTCCTGATCCCTGTCCTCTCTCTCCCCTGCAGAGATGCCCTGCCCTGAGGGCTTCCAAGCAGCTGGGGAGCAGCCTGGGGGCTTTGGCTCCAGTGCCAATGGGCAGTGGAGGGGGCTGGGTCCCCCCTCCCTGGGCTGCAGCCTGCAGAAGCCAAGGCTGAGCCGAGGCTCCTACCTGGACGCCCGCAAGACCCCCAGGTCTGTACAGCCTCCCACGGAGCCCTGCTGGGGTCCCAGGGGGGCTCAGGGCTGGGGGCTCAGGGCTGGGGCCTGGAGGACACATTCCCTGGCTGGAAAAACTGTCCTCAAGAGTGGTGGGGAAGGAGAGGCCTCCAGCTGGGGGCTGGGCACCAGGGGTGGCCCCCAGGGCTCAGCACTGGCCCAGTTCTGCTCCATGCCCTCAGCACCGAGCTGGGGGAGGGCCTGGAGCCTGCCTCAGGCTGCTGCAGAGGGCTCCAAGCTGCCTGGCAGCTGAGC
>NW_027144732.1:0-33216 GCF_026170545.1 Melanerpes formicivorus | reverse complement strand
TTACAGCAGGTTGGAGCAGCCTGTATCTCAGCACAGGAATAAGGTAGGGAAGAATTCTAAGGCTCATTTTGACTGTCTCCAGAAGTTAGATCAGATGGCAAATTGGATTTGGTGCTAGGTCTTTCCCTTTAGGTTTTACCCCAACAATGTTTTCATTAGTTTCGCTCACTCTCGAAATCAAGCATTTTACAGCAGGTTGGAGCAGCCTGTATCTCAGCACAGGAATAAGGTAGGGAAGAATTCTAAGGATCATTTTGACTGCCTCCAGAAGTTAGATCAGATGGCAAATTGGATTTGGTGCTAGGTCTTTCCCTTTAGGTTTTACCCCAACAATGTTTTCATTAGTTTCGCTCACTCTCGAAATCAAGCATTTTACAGCAGGTTGGAGCAGCCTGTATCTCAGCACAGGAATAAGGTAGGGAAGAATTCAAAGGCTCATTTTGACTGCCTCCAGAAGTTAGATCAGATGGCAAATTGGATTTGGTGCTAGGTCTTTCCCTTTAGGTTTTTACCCCAACAATGTTTTCATTAGTTTCGCTCACTCTCGAAATCAAGCATTTTACAGCAGGTTGGAGCAGCCTGTATCTCAGCACAGGAATAAGGTAGGGAAGAATTCTAAGGCTCATTTTGACTGCCTCCAGAAGTTAGATCAGATGGCAAATTGGATTTGGTGCTAGGTCTTTCCCTTTAGGTTTTACCCCAACAATGTTTTCATTAGTTTCGCTCACTCTCGAAATCAAGCATTTTACAGCAGGTTGGAGCAGCCTGTATCTCAGCACAGGAATAAGGTAGGGAAGAATTCTAAGGCTCATTTTGACTGCCTCCAGAAGTTAGATCAGATGGCAAATTGGATTTGGTGCTAGGTCTTTCCCTTTAGGTTTTACCCCAACAATGTTTTCATTAGTTTCGCTCACTCTCGAAATCAAGCATTTTACAGCAGGTTGGAGCAGCCTGTATCTCAGCACAGGAATAAGGTAGGGAAGAATTCTAAGGCTCATTTTGACTGCCTCCAGAAGTTAGATCAGATGGCAAATTGGATTTGGTGCTAGGTCTTTCCCTTTAGGTTTTACCCCAACAATGTTTTCATTAGTTTCGCTCACTCTCGAAATCAAGCATTTTACAGCAGGTTGGAGCAGCCTGTATCTCAGCACAGGAATAAGGTAGGGAAGAATTCAAAGGCTCATTTTGACTGCCTCCAGAAGTTAGATCAGATGGCAAATTGGATTTGGTGCTAGGTCTTTCCCTTTAGGTTTTACCCCAACAATGTTTTCATTAGTTTCGCTCACTCTCGAAATCAAGCATTTTACAGCAGGTTGGAGCAGCCTGTATCTCAGCACAGGAATAAGGTAGGGAAGAATTCTAAGGATCATTTTGACTGCCTCCAGAAGTTAGATCAGATGGCAAATTGGATTTGGTGCTAGGTCTTTCCCTTTAGGTTTTACCCCAACAATGTTTTCATTAGTTTCGCTCACTCTCGAAATCAAGCATTTTACAGCAGGTTGGAGCAGCCTGTATCTCAGCACAGGAATAAGGTAGGGAAGAATTCTAAGGATCATTTTGACTGCCTCCAGAAGTTAGATCAGATGGCAAATTGGATTTGGTGCTAGGTCTTTCCCTTTAGGTTTTACCCCAACAATGTTTTCATTAGTTTCGCTCACTCTCGAAATCAAGCATTTTACAGCAGGTTGGAGCAGCCTGTATCTCAGCACAGGAATAAGGTAGGGAAGAATTCTAAGGATCATTTTGACTGCCTCCAGAAGTTAGATCAGATGGCAAATTGGATTTGGTGCTAGGTCTTTCCCTTTAGGTTTTACCCCAACAATGTTTTCATTAGTTTCGCTCACTCTCGAAATCAAGCATTTTACAGCAGGTTGGAGCAGCCTGTATCTCAGCACAGGAATAAGGTAGGGAAGAATTCTAAGGCTCATTTTGACTGCCTCCAGAAGTTAGATCAGATGGCAAATTGGATTTGGTGCTAGGTCTTTCCCTTTAGGTTTTACCCCAACAATGTTTTCATTAGTTTCGCTCACTCTCGAAATCAAGCATTTTACAGCAGGTTGGAGCAGCCTGTATCTCAGCACAGGAATAAGGTAGGGAAGAATTCTAAGGATCATTTTGACTGCCTCCAGAAGTTAGATCAGATGGCAAATTGGATTTGGTGCTAGGTCTTTCCCTTTAGGTTTTACCCCAACAATGTTTTCATTAGTTTCGCTCACTCTCGAAATCAAGCATTTTACAGCAGGTTGGAGCAGCCTGTATCTCAGCACAGGAATAAGGTAGGGAAGAATTCTAAGGCTCATTTTGACTGCCTCCAGAAGTTAGATCAGATGGCAAATTGGATTTGGTGCTAGGTCTTTCCCTTTAGGTTTTACCCCAACAATGTTTTCATTAGTTTCGCTCACTCTCGAAATCAAGCATTTTACAGCAGGTTGGAGCAGCCTGTATCTCAGCACAGGAATAAGGTAGGGAAGAATTCTAAGGATCATTTTGACTGCCTCCAGAAGTTAGATCAGATGGCAAATTGGATTTGGTGCTAGGTCTTTCCCTTTAGGTTTTACCCCAACAATGTTTTCATTAGTTTCGCTCACTCTCGAAATCAAGCATTTTACAGCAGGTTGGAGCAGCCTGTATCTCAGCACAGGAATAAGGTAGGGAAGAATTCTAAGGCTCATTTTGACTGCCTCCAGAAGTTAGATCAGATGGCAAATTGGATTTGGTGCTAGGTCTTTCCCTTTAGGTTTTACCCCAACAATGTTTTCATTAGTTTCGCTCACTCTCGAAATCAAGCATTTTTACAGCAGGTTGGAGCAGCCTGTATCTCAGCACAGGAATAAGGTAGGGAAGAATTCTAAGGCTCATTTTGACTGCCTCCAGAAGTTAGATCAGATGGCAAATTGGATTTGGTGCTAGGTCTTTCCCTTTAGGTTTTACCCCAACAATGTTTTCATTAGTTTCGCTCACTCTCGAAATCAAGCATTTTACAGCAGGTTGGAGCAGCCTGTATCTCAGCACAGGAATAAGGTAGGGAAGAATTCTAAGGCTCATTTTGACTGCCTCCAGAAGTTAGATCAGATGGCAAATTGGATTTGGTGCTAGGTCTTTCCCTTTAGGTTTTACCCCAACAATGTTTTCATTAGTTTCGCTCACTCTCGAAATCAAGCATTTTACAGCAGGTTGGAGCAGCCTGTATCTCAGCACAGGAATAAGGTAGGGAAGAATTCTAAGGCTCATTTTGACTGCCTCCAGAAGTTAGATCAGATGGCAAATTGGATTTGGTGCTAGGTCTTTCCCTTTAGGTTTTACCCCAACAATGTTTTCATTAGTTTCGCTCACTCTCGAAATCAAGCATTTTACAGCAGGTTGGAGCAGCCTGTATCTCAGCACAGGAATAAGGTAGGGAAGAATTCTAAGGCTCATTTTGACTGCCTCCAGAAGTTAGATCAGATGGCAAATTGGATTTGGTGCTAGGTCTTTCCCTTTAGGTTTTACCCCAACAATGTTTTCATTAGTTTCGCTCACTCTCGAAATCAAGCATTTTACAGCAGGTTGGAGCAGCCTGTATCTCAGCACAGGAATAAGGTAGGGAAGAATTCTAAGGCTCATTTTGACTGCCTCCAGAAGTTAGATCAGATGGCAAATTGGATTTGGTGCTAGGTCTTTCCCTTTAGGTTTTACCCCAACAATGTTTTCATTAGTTTCGCTCACTCTCGAAATCAAGCATTTTACAGCAGGTTGGAGCAGCCTGTATCTCAGCACAGGAATAAGGTAGGGAAGAATTCTAAGGCTCATTTTGACTGCCTCCAGAAGTTAGATCAGATGGCAAATTGGATTTGGTGCTAGGTCTTTCCCTTTAGGTTTTACCCCAACAATGTTTTCATTAGTTTCGCTCACTCTCGAAATCAAGCATTTTACAGCAGGTTGGAGCAGCCTGTATCTCAGCACAGGAATAAGGTAGGGAAGAATTCAAAGGCTCATTTTGACTGCCTCCAGAAGTTAGATCAGATGGCAAATTGGATTTGGTGCTAGGTCTTTCCCTTTAGGTTTTACCCCAACAATGTTTTCATTAGTTTCGCTCACTCTCGAAATCAAGCATTTTACAGCAGGTTGGAGCAGCCTGTATCTCAGCACAGGAATAAGGTAGGGAAGAATTCTAAGGCTCATTTTGACTGCCTCCAGAAGTTAGATCAGATGGCAAATTGGATTTGGTGCTAGGTCTTTCCCTTTAGGTTTTACCCCAACAATGTTTTCATTAGTTTCGCTCACTCTCGAAATCAAGCATTTTACAGCAGGTTGGAGCAGCCTGTATCTCAGCACAGGAATAAGGTAGGGAAGAATTCAAATGCTCATTTTGACTGCCTCCAGAAGTTAGATCAGATGGCAAATTGGATTTGGTGCTAGGTCTTTCCCTTTAGGTTTTACCCCAACAATGTTTTCATTAGTTTCGCTCACTCTCGAAATCAAGCATTTTACAGCAGGTTGGAGCAGCCTGTATCTCAGCACAGGAATAAGGTAGGGAAGAATTCTAAGGCTCATTTTGACTGCCTCCAGAAGTTAGATCAGATGGCAAATTGGATTTGGTGCTAGGTCTTTCCCTTTAGGTTTTACCCCAACAATGTTTTCATTAGTTTCGCTCACTCTCGAAATCAAGCATTTTACAGCAGGTTGGAGCAGCCTGTATCTCAGCACAGGAATAAGGTAGGGAAGAATTCTAAGGATCATTTTGACTGCCTCCAGAAGTTAGATCAGATGGCAAATTGGATTTGGTGCTAGGTCTTTCCCTTTAGGTTTTACCCCAACAATGTTTTCATTAGTTTCGCTCACTCTCGAAATCAAGCATTTTACAGCAGGTTGGAGCAGCCTGTATCTCAGCACAGGAATAAGGTAGGGAAGAATTCTAAGGCTCATTTTGACTGCCTCCAGAAGTTAGATCAGATGGCAAATTGGATTTGGTGCTAGGTCTTTCCCTTTAGGTTTTACCCCAACAATGTTTTCATTAGTTTCGCTCACTCTCGAAATCAAGCATTTTACAGCAGGTTGGAGCAGCCTGTATCTCAGCACAGGAATAAGGTAGGGAAGAATTCTAAGGCTCATTTTGACTGCCTCCAGAAGTTAGATCAGATGGCAAATTGGATTTGGTGCTAGGTCTTTCCCTTTAGGTTTTACCCCAACAATGTTTTCATTAGTTTCGCTCACTCTCGAAATCAAGCATTTTACAGCAGGTTGGAGCAGCCTGTATCTCAGCACAGGAATAAGGTAGGGAAGAATTCTAAGGCTCATTTTGACTGCCTCCAGAAGTTAGATCAGATGGCAAATTGGATTTGGTGCTAGGTCTTTCCCTTTAGGTTTTACCCCAACAATGTTTTCATTAGTTTCGCTCACTCTCGAAATCAAGCATTTTACAGCAGGTTGGAGCAGCCTGTATCTCAGCACAGGAATAAGGTAGGGAAGAATTCAAAGGCTCATTTTGACTGCCTCCAGAAGTTAGATCAGATGGCAAATTGGATTTGGTGCTAGGTCTTTCCCTTTAGGTTTTACCCCAACAATGTTTTCATTAGTTTCGCTCACTCTCGAAATCAAGCATTTTACAGCAGGTTGGAGCAGCCTGTATCTCAGCACAGGAATAAGGTAGGGAAGAATTCAAAGGCTCATTTTGACTGCCTCCAGAAGTTAGATCAGATGGCAAATTGGATTTGGTGCTAGGTCTTTCCCTTTAGGTTTTACCCCAACAATGTTTTCATTAGTTTCGCTCACTCTCGAAATCAAGCATTTTACAGCAGGTTGGAGCAGCCTGTATCTCAGCACAGGAATAAGGTAGGGAAGAATTCTAAGGATCATTTTGACTGCCTCCAGAAGTTAGATCAGATGGCAAATTGGATTTGGTGCTAGGTCTTTCCCTTTAGGTTTTACCCCAACAATGTTTTCATTAGTTTCGCTCACTCTCGAAATCAAGCATTTTACAGCAGGTTGGAGCAGCCTGTATCTCAGCACAGGAATAAGGTAGGGAAGAATTCAAAGGCTCATTTTGACTGCCTCCAGAAGTTAGATCAGATGGCAAATTGGATTTGGTGCTAGGTCTTTCCCTTTAGGTTTTACCCCAACAATGTTTTCATTAGTTTCGCTCACTCTCGAAATCAAGCATTTTACAGCAGGTTGGAGCAGCCTGTATCTCAGCACAGGAATAAGGTAGGGAAGAATTCTAAGGCTCATTTTGACTGCCTCCAGAAGTTAGATCAGATGGCAAATTGGATTTGGTGCTAGGTCTTTCCCTTTAGGTTTTACCCCAACAATGTTTTCATTAGTTTCGCTCACTCTCGAAATCAAGCATTTTACAGCAGGTTGGAGCAGCCTGTATCTCAGCACAGGAATAAGGTAGGGAAGAATTCTAAGGCTCATTTTGACTGCCTCCAGAAGTTAGATCAGATGGCAAATTGGATTTGGTGCTAGGTCTTTCCCTTTAGGTTTTACCCCAACAATGTTTTCATTAGTTTCGCTCACTCTCGAAATCAAGCATTTTACAGCAGGTTGGAGCAGCCTGTATCTCAGCACAGGAATAAGGTAGGGAAGAATTCTAAGGCTCATTTTGACTGCCTCCAGAAGTTAGATCAGATGGCAAATTGGATTTGGTGCTAGGTCTTTCCCTTTAGGTTTTACCCCAACAATGTTTTCATTAGTTTCGCTCACTCTCGAAATCAAGCATTTTACAGCAGGTTGGAGCAGCCTGTATCTCAGCACAGGAATAAGGTAGGGAAGAATTCTAAGGCTCATTTTGACTGCCTCCAGAAGTTAGATCAGATGGCAAATTGGATTTGGTGCTAGGTCTTTCCCTTTAGGTTTTACCCCAACAATGTTTTCATTAGTTTCGCTCACTCTCGAAATCAAGCATTTTACAGCAGGTTGGAGCAGCCTGTATCTCAGCACAGGAATAAGGTAGGGAAGAATTCAAAGGCTCATTTTGACTGCCTCCAGAAGTTAGATCAGATGGCAAATTGGATTTGGTGCTAGGTCTTTCCCTTTAGGTTTTACCCCAACAATGTTTTCATTAGTTTCGCTCACTCTCGAAATCAAGCATTTTACAGCAGGTTGGAGCAGCCTGTATCTCAGCACAGGAATAAGGTAGGGAAGAATTCTAAGGCTCATTTTGACTGCCTCCAGAAGTTAGATCAGATGGCAAATTGGATTTGGTGCTAGGTCTTTCCCTTTAGGTTTTACCCCAACAATGTTTTCATTAGTTTCGCTCACTCTCGAAATCAAGCATTTTACAGCAGGTTGGAGCAGCCTGTATCTCAGCACAGGAATAAGGTAGGGAAGAATTCTAAGGATCATTTTGACTGCCTCCAGAAGTTAGATCAGATGGCAAATTGGATTTGGTGCTAGGTCTTTCCCTTTAGGTTTTACCCCAACAATGTTTTCATTAGTTTCGCTCACTCTCGAAATCAAGCATTTTACAGCAGGTTGGAGCAGCCTGTATCTCAGCACAGGAATAAGGTAGGGAAGAATTCTAAGGCTCATTTTGACTGCCTCCAGAAGTTAGATCAGATGGCAAATTGGATTTGGTGCTAGGTCTTTCCCTTTAGGTTTTACCCCAACAATGTTTTCATTAGTTTCGCTCACTCTCGAAATCAAGCATTTTACAGCAGGTTGGAGCAGCCTGTATCTCAGCACAGGAATAAGGTAGGGAAGAATTCTAAGGCTCATTTTGACTGCCTCCAGAAGTTAGATCAGATGGCAAATTGGATTTGGTGCTAGGTCTTTCCCTTTAGGTTTTACCCCAACAATGTTTTCATTAGTTTCGCTCACTCTCGAAATCAAGCATTTTACAGCAGGTTGGAGCAGCCTGTATCTCAGCACAGGAATAAGGTAGGGAAGAATTCTAAGGCTCATTTTGACTGCCTCCAGAAGTTAGATCAGATGGCAAATTGGATTTGGTGCTAGGTCTTTCCCTTTAGGTTTTACCCCAACAATGTTTTCATTAGTTTCGCTCACTCTCGAAATCAAGCATTTTACAGCAGGTTGGAGCAGCCTGTATCTCAGCACAGGAATAAGGTAGGGAAGAATTCTAAGGCTCATTTTGACTGCCTCCAGAAGTTAGATCAGATGGCAAATTGGATTTGGTGCTAGGTCTTTCCCTTTAGGTTTTACCCCAACAATGTTTTCATTAGTTTCGCTCACTCTCGAAATCAAGCATTTTACAGCAGGTTGGAGCAGCCTGTATCTCAGCACAGGAATAAGGTAGGGAAGAATTCTAAGGCTCATTTTGACTGCCTCCAGAAGTTAGATCAGATGGCAAATTGGATTTGGTGCTAGGTCTTTCCCTTTAGGTTTTACCCCAACAATGTTTTCATTAGTTTCGCTCACTCTCGAAATCAAGCATTTTACAGCAGGTTGGAGCAGCCTGTATCTCAGCACAGGAATAAGGTAGGGAAGAATTCTAAGGATCATTTTGACTGCCTCCAGAAGTTAGATCAGATGGCAAATTGGATTTGGTGCTAGGTCTTTCCCTTTAGGTTTTACCCCAACAATGTTTTCATTAGTTTCGCTCACTCTCGAAATCAAGCATTTTACAGCAGGTTGGAGCAGCCTGTATCTCAGCACAGGAATAAGGTAGGGAAGAATTCTAAGGCTCATTTTGACTGCCTCCAGAAGTTAGATCAGATGGCAAATTGGATTTGGTGCTAGGTCTTTCCCTTTAGGTTTTACCCCAACAATGTTTTCATTAGTTTCGCTCACTCTCGAAATCAAGCATTTTACAGCAGGTTGGAGCAGCCTGTATCTCAGCACAGGAATAAGGTAGGGAAGAATTCTAAGGCTCATTTTGACTGCCTCCAGAAGTTAGATCAGATGGCAAATTGGATTTGGTGCTAGGTCTTTCCCTTTAGGTTTTACCCCAACAATGTTTTCATTAGTTTCGCTCACTCTCGAAATCAAGCATTTTACAGCAGGTTGGAGCAGCCTGTATCTCAGCACAGGAATAAGGTAGGGAAGAATTCTAAGGCTCATTTTGACTGCCTCCAGAAGTTAGATCAGATGGCAAATTGGATTTGGTGCTAGGTCTTTCCCTTTAGGTTTTACCCCAACAATGTTTTCATTAGTTTCGCTCACTCTCGAAATCAAGCATTTTACAGCAGGTTGGAGCAGCCTGTATCTCAGCACAGGAATAAGGTAGGGAAGAATTCTAAGGCTCATTTTGACTGCCTCCAGAAGTTAGATCAGATGGCAAATTGGATTTGGTGCTAGGTCTTTCCCTTTAGGTTTTACCCCAACAATGTTTTCATTAGTTTCGCTCACTCTCGAAATCAAGCATTTTACAGCAGGTTGGAGCAGCCTGTATCTCAGCACAGGAATAAGGTAGGGAAGAATTCTAAGGCTCATTTTGACTGCCTCCAGAAGTTAGATCAGATGGCAAATTGGATTTGGTGCTAGGTCTTTCCCTTTAGGTTTTACCCCAACAATGTTTTCATTAGTTTCGCTCACTCTCGAAATCAAGCATTTTACAGCAGGTTGGAGCAGCCTGTATCTCAGCACAGGAATAAGGTAGGGAAGAATTCTAAGGCTCATTTTGACTGCCTCCAGAAGTTAGATCAGATGGCAAATTGGATTTGGTGCTAGGTCTTTCCCTTTAGGTTTTACCCCAACAATGTTTTCATTAGTTTCGCTCACTCTCGAAATCAAGCATTTTACAGCAGGTTGGAGCAGCCTGTATCTCAGCACAGGAATAAGGTAGGGAAGAATTCTAAGGATCATTTTGACTGCCTCCAGAAGTTAGATCAGATGGCAAATTGGATTTGGTGCTAGGTCTTTCCCTTTAGGTTTTACCCCAACAATGTTTTCATTAGTTTCGCTCACTCTCGAAATCAAGCATTTTACAGCAGGTTGGAGCAGCCTGTATCTCAGCACAGGAATAAGGTAGGGAAGAATTCTAAGGATCATTTTGACTGCCTCCAGAAGTTAGATCAGATGGCAAATTGGATTTGGTGCTAGGTCTTTCCCTTTAGGTTTTACCCCAACAATGTTTTCATTAGTTTCGCTCACTCTCGAAATCAAGCATTTTACAGCAGGTTGGAGCAGCCTGTATCTCAGCACAGGAATAAGGTAGGGAAGAATTCTAAGGCTCATTTTGACTGCCTCCAGAAGTTAGATCAGATGGCAAATTGGATTTGGTGCTAGGTCTTTCCCTTTAGGTTTTACCCCAACAATGTTTTCATTAGTTTCGCTCACTCTCGAAATCAAGCATTTTACAGCAGGTTGGAGCAGCCTGTATCTCAGCACAGGAATAAGGTAGGGAAGAATTCTAAGGCTCATTTTGACTGCCTCCAGAAGTTAGATCAGATGGCAAATTGGATTTGGTGCTAGGTCTTTCCCTTTAGGTTTTACCCCAACAATGTTTTCATTAGTTTCGCTCACTCTCGAAATCAAGCATTTTACAGCAGGTTGGAGCAGCCTGTATCTCAGCACAGGAATAAGGTAGGGAAGAATTCTAAGGATCATTTTGACTGCCTCCAGAAGTTAGATCAGATGGCAAATTGGATTTGGTGCTAGGTCTTTCCCTTTAGGTTTTACCCCAACAATGTTTTCATTAGTTTCGCTCACTCTCGAAATCAAGCATTTTACAGCAGGTTGGAGCAGCCTGTATCTCAGCACAGGAATAAGGTAGGGAAGAATTCTAAGGATCATTTTGACTGCCTCCAGAAGTTAGATCAGATGGCAAATTGGATTTGGTGCTAGGTCTTTCCCTTTAGGTTTTACCCCAACAATGTTTTCATTAGTTTCGCTCACTCTCGAAATCAAGCATTTTACAGCAGGTTGGAGCAGCCTGTATCTCAGCACAGGAATAAGGTAGGGAAGAATTCTAAGGCTCATTTTGACTGCCTCCAGAAGTTAGATCAGATGGCAAATTGGATTTGGTGCTAGGTCTTTCCCTTTAGGTTTTACCCCAACAATGTTTTCATTAGTTTCGCTCACTCTCGAAATCAAGCATTTTACAGCAGGTTGGAGCAGCCTGTATCTCAGCACAGGAATAAGGTAGGGAAGAATTCTAAGGCTCATTTTGACTGCCTCCAGAAGTTAGATCAGATGGCAAATTGGATTTGGTGCTAGGTCTTTCCCTTTAGGTTTTACCCCAACAATGTTTTCATTAGTTTCGCTCACTCTCGAAATCAAGCATTTTACAGCAGGTTGGAGCAGCCTGTATCTCAGCACAGGAATAAGGTAGGGAAGAATTCTAAGGCTCATTTTGACTGCCTCCAGAAGTTAGATCAGATGGCAAATTGGATTTGGTGCTAGGTCTTTCCCTTTAGGTTTTACCCCAACAATGTTTTCATTAGTTTCGCTCACTCTCGAAATCAAGCATTTTACAGCAGGTTGGAGCAGCCTGTATCTCAGCACAGGAATAAGGTAGGGAAGAATTCTAAGGATCATTTTGACTGCCTCCAGAAGTTAGATCAGATGGCAAATTGGATTTGGTGCTAGGTCTTTCCCTTTAGGTTTTACCCCAACAATGTTTTCATTAGTTTCGCTCACTCTCGAAATCAAGCATTTTACAGCAGGTTGGAGCAGCCTGTATCTCAGCACAGGAATAAGGTAGGGAAGAATTCTAAGGCTCATTTTGACTGCCTCCAGAAGTTAGATCAGATGGCAAATTGGATTTGGTGCTAGGTCTTTCCCTTTAGGTTTTACCCCAACAATGTTTTCATTAGTTTCGCTCACTCTCGAAATCAAGCATTTTACAGCAGGTTGGAGCAGCCTGTATCTCAGCACAGGAATAAGGTAGGGAAGAATTCTAAGGCTCATTTTGACTGCCTCCAGAAGTTAGATCAGATGGCAAATTGGATTTGGTGCTAGGTCTTTCCCTTTAGGTTTTACCCCAACAATGTTTTCATTAGTTTCGCTCACTCTCGAAATCAAGCATTTTACAGCAGGTTGGAGCAGCCTGTATCTCAGCACAGGAATAAGGTAGGGAAGAATTCTAAGGCTCATTTTGACTGCCTCCAGAAGTTAGATCAGATGGCAAATTGGATTTGGTGCTAGGTCTTTCCCTTTAGGTTTTACCCCAACAATGTTTTCATTAGTTTCGCTCACTCTCGAAATCAAGCATTTTACAGCAGGTTGGAGCAGCCTGTATCTCAGCACAGGAATAAGGTAGGGAAGAATTCAAAGGATCATTTTGACTGCCTCCAGAAGTTAGATCAGATGGCAAATTGGATTTGGTGCTAGGTCTTTCCCTTTAGGTTTTACCCCAACAATGTTTTCATTAGTTTCGCTCACTCTCGAAATCAAGCATTTTACAGCAGGTTGGAGCAGCCTGTATCTCAGCACAGGAATAAGGTAGGGAAGAATTCTAAGGCTCATTTTGACTGCCTCCAGAAGTTAGATCAGATGGCAAATTGGATTTGGTGCTAGGTCTTTCCCTTTAGGTTTTACCCCAACAATGTTTTCATTAGTTTCGCTCACTCTCGAAATCAAGCATTTTACAGCAGGTTGGAGCAGCCTGTATCTCAGCACAGGAATAAGGTAGGGAAGAATTCTAAGGCTCATTTTGACTGCCTCCAGAAGTTAGATCAGATGGCAAATTGGATTTGGTGCTAGGTCTTTCCCTTTAGGTTTTACCCCAACAATGTTTTCATTAGTTTCGCTCACTCTCGAAATCAAGCATTTTACAGCAGGTTGGAGCAGCCTGTATCTCAGCACAGGAATAAGGTAGGGAAGAATTCTAAGGCTCATTTTGACTGCCTCCAGAAGTTAGATCAGATGGCAAATTGGATTTGGTGCTAGGTCTTTCCCTTTAGGTTTTACCCCAACAATGTTTTCATTAGTTTCGCTCACTCTCGAAATCAAGCATTTTACAGCAGGTTGGAGCAGCCTGTATCTCAGCACAGGAATAAGGTAGGGAAGAATTCTAAGGCTCATTTTGACTGCCTCCAGAAGTTAGATCAGATGGCAAATTGGATTTGGTGCTAGGTCTTTCCCTTTAGGTTTTACCCCAACAATGTTTTCATTAGTTTCGCTCACTCTCGAAATCAAGCATTTTACAGCAGGTTGGAGCAGCCTGTATCTCAGCACAGGAATAAGGTAGGGAAGAATTCTAAGGCTCATTTTGACTGCCTCCAGAAGTTAGATAAGATGGCAAATTGGATTTGGTGCTAGGTCTTTCCCTTTAGGTTTTACCCCAACAATGTTTTCATTAGTTTCGCTCACTCTCGAAATCAAGCATTTTACAGCAGGTTGGAGCAGCCTGTATCTCAGCACAGGAATAAGGTAGGGAAGAATTCTAAGGCTCATTTTGACTGCCTCCAGAAGTTAGATCAGATGGCAAATTGGATTTGGTGCTAGGTCTTTCCCTTTAGGTTTTACCCCAACAATGTTTTCATTAGTTTCGCTCACTCTCGAAATCAAGCATTTTACAGCAGGTTGGAGCAGCCTGTATCTCAGCACAGGAATAAGGTAGGGAAGAATTCTAAGGCTCATTTTGACTGCCTCCAGAAGTTAGATCAGATGGCAAATTGGATTTGGTGCTAGGTCTTTCCCTTTAGGTTTTACCCCAACAATGTTTTCATTAGTTTCGCTCACTCTCGAAATCAAGCATTTTACAGCAGGTTGGAGCAGCCTGTATCTCAGCACAGGAATAAGGTAGGGAAGAATTCTAAGGCTCATTTTGACTGCCTCCAGAAGTTAGATCAGATGGCAAATTGGATTTGGTGCTAGGTCTTTCCCTTTAGGTTTTACCCCAACAATGTTTTCATTAGTTTCGCTCACTCTCGAAATCAAGCATTTTACAGCAGGTTGGAGCAGCCTGTATCTCAGCACAGGAATAAGGTAGGGAAGAATTCTAAGGCTCATTTTGACTGCCTCCAGAAGTTAGATCAGATGGCAAATTGGATTTGGTGCTAGGTCTTTCCCTTTAGGTTTTACCCCAACAATGTTTTCATTAGTTTCGCTCACTCTCGAAATCAAGCATTTTACAGCAGGTTGGAGCAGCCTGTATCTCAGCACAGGAATAAGGTAGGGAAGAATTCTAAGGCTCATTTTGACTGCCTCCAGAAGTTAGATCAGATGGCAAATTGGATTTGGTGCTAGGTCTTTCCCTTTAGGTTTTACCCCAACAATGTTTTCATTAGTTTCGCTCACTCTCGAAATCAAGCATTTTACAGCAGGTTGGAGCAGCCTGTATCTCAGCACAGGAATAAGGTAGGGAAGAATTCTAAGGCTCATTTTGACTGCCTCCAGAAGTTAGATCAGATGGCAAATTGGATTTGGTGCTAGGTCTTTCCCTTTAGGTTTTACCCCAACAATGTTTTCATTAGTTTCGCTCACTCTCGAAATCAAGCATTTTACAGCAGGTTGGAGCAGCCTGTATCTCAGCACAGGAATAAGGTAGGGAAGAATTCTAAGGCTCATTTTGACTGCCTCCAGAAGTTAGATCAGATGGCAAATTGGATTTGGTGCTAGGTCTTTCCCTTTAGGTTTTACCCCAACAATGTTTTCATTAGTTTCGCTCACTCTCGAAATCAAGCATTTTACAGCAGGTTGGAGCAGCCTGTATCTCAGCACAGGAATAAGGTAGGGAAGAATTCTAAGGCTCATTTTGACTGCCTCCAGAAGTTAGATCAGATGGCAAATTGGATTTGGTGCTAGGTCTTTCCCTTTAGGTTTTACCCCAACAATGTTTTCATTAGTTTCGCTCACTCTCGAAATCAAGCATTTTACAGCAGGTTGGAGCAGCCTGTATCTCAGCACAGGAATAAGGTAGGGAAGAATTCTAAGGCTCATTTTGACTGCCTCCAGAAGTTAGATCAGATGGCAAATTGGATTTGGTGCTAGGTCTTTCCCTTTAGGTTTTACCCCAACAATGTTTTCATTAGTTTCGCTCACTCTCGAAATCAAGCATTTTACAGCAGGTTGGAGCAGCCTGTATCTCAGCACAGGAATAAGGTAGGGAAGAATTCTAAGGCTCATTTTGACTGCCTCCAGAAGTTAGATCAGATGGCAAATTGGATTTGGTGCTAGGTCTTTCCCTTTAGGTTTTACCCCAACAATGTTTTCATTAGTTTCGCTCACTCTCGAAATCAAGCATTTTACAGCAGGTTGGAGCAGCCTGTATCTCAGCACAGGAATAAGGTAGGGAAGAATTCTAAGGATCATTTTGACTGCCTCCAGAAGTTAGATCAGATGGCAAATTGGATTTGGTGCTAGGTCTTTCCCTTTAGGTTTTACCCCAACAATGTTTTCATTAGTTTCGCTCACTCTCGAAATCAAGCATTTTACAGCAGGTTGGAGCAGCCTGTATCTCAGCACAGGAATAAGGTAGGGAAGAATTCTAAGGCTCATTTTGACTGCCTCCAGAAGTTAGATCAGATGGCAAATTGGATTTGGTGCTAGGTCTTTCCCTTTAGGTTTTACCCCAACAATGTTTTCATTAGTTTCGCTCACTCTCGAAATCAAGCATTTTACAGCAGGTTGGAGCAGCCTGTATCTCAGCACAGGAATAAGGTAGGGAAGAATTCTAAGGCTCATTTTGACTGCCTCCAGAAGTTAGATCAGATGGCAAATTGGATTTGGTGCTAGGTCTTTCCCTTTAGGTTTTACCCCAACAATGTTTTCATTAGTTTCGCTCACTCTCGAAATCAAGCATTTTACAGCAGGTTGGAGCAGCCTGTATCTCAGCACAGGAATAAGGTAGGGAAGAATTCTAAGGCTCATTTTGACTGCCTCCAGAAGTTAGATCAGATGGCAAATTGGATTTGGTGCTAGGTCTTTCCCTTTAGGTTTTACCCCAACAATGTTTTCATTAGTTTCGCTCACTCTCGAAATCAAGCATTTTACAGCAGGTTGGAGCAGCCTGTATCTCATCACAGGAATAAGGTAGGGAAGAATTCTAAGGCTCATTTTGACTGCCTCCAGAAGTTAGATCAGATGGCAAATTGGATTTGGTGCTAGGTCTTTCCCTTTAGGTTTTACCCCAACAATGTTTTCATTAGTTTCGCTCACTCTCGAAATCAAGCATTTTACAGCAGGTTGGAGCAGCCTGTATCTCAGCACAGGAATAAGGTAGGGAAGAATTCTAAGGCTCATTTTGACTGCCTCCAGAAGTTAGATCAGATGGCAAATTGGATTTGGTGCTAGGTCTTTCCCTTTAGGTTTTACCCCAACAATGTTTTCATTAGTTTCGCTCACTCTCGAAATCAAGCATTTTACAGCAGGTTGGAGCAGCCTGTATCTCAGCACAGGAATAAGGTAGGGAAGAATTCTAAGGCTCATTTTGACTGCCTCCAGAAGTTAGATCAGATGGCAAATTGGATTTGGTGCTAGGTCTTTCCCTTTAGGTTTTACCCCAACAATGTTTTCATTAGTTTCGCTCACTCTCGAAATCAAGCATTTTACAGCAGGTTGGAGCAGCCTGTATCTCAGCACAGGAATAAGGTAGGGAAGAATTCTAAGGCTCATTTTGACTGCCTCCAGAAGTTAGATCAGATGGCAAATTGGATTTGGTGCTAGGTCTTTCCCTTTAGGTTTTACCCCAACAATGTTTTCATTAGTTTCGCTCACTCTCGAAATCAAGCATTTTACAGCAGGTTGGAGCAGCCTGTATCTCAGCACAGGAATAAGGTAGGGAAGAATTCTAAGGCTCATTTTGACTGCCTCCAGAAGTTAGATCAGATGGCAAATTGGATTTGGTGCTAGGTCTTTCCCTTTAGGTTTTACCCCAACAATGTTTTCATTAGTTTCGCTCACTCTCGAAATCAAGCATTTTACAGCAGGTTGGAGCAGCCTGTATCTCAGCACAGGAATAAGGTAGGGAAGAATTCTAAGGCTCATTTTGACTGCCTCCAGAAGTTAGATCAGATGGCAAATTGGATTTGGTGCTAGGTCTTTCCCTTTAGGTTTTACCCCAACAATGTTTTCATTAGTTTCGCTCACTCTCGAAATCAAGCATTTTACAGCAGGTTGGAGCAGCCTGTATCTCAGCACAGGAATAAGGTAGGGAAGAATTCTAAGGCTCATTTTGACTGCCTCCAGAAGTTAGATCAGATGGCAAATTGGATTTGGTGCTAGGTCTTTCCCTTTAGGTTTTACCCCAACAATGTTTTCATTAGTTTCGCTCACTCTCGAAATCAAGCATTTTACAGCAGGTTGGAGCAGCCTGTATCTCAGCACAGGAATAAGGTAGGGAAGAATTCTAAGGCTCATTTTGACTGCCTCCAGAAGTTAGATCAGATGGCAAATTGGATTTGGTGCTAGGTCTTTCCCTTTAGGTTTTACCCCAACAATGTTTTCATTAGTTTCGCTCACTCTCGAAATCAAGCATTTTACAGCAGGTTGGAGCAGCCTGTATCTCAGCACAGGAATAAGGTAGGGAAGAATTCTAAGGCTCATTTTGACTGCCTCCAGAAGTTAGATCAGATGGCAAATTGGATTTGGTGCTAGGTCTTTCCCTTTAGGTTTTACCCCAACAATGTTTTCATTAGTTTCGCTCACTCTCGAAATCAAGCATTTTACAGCAGGTTGGAGCAGCCTGTATCTCAGCACAGGAATAAGGTAGGGAAGAATTCTAAGGCTCATTTTGACTGCCTCCAGAAGTTCGATCAGATGGCAAATTGGATTTGGTGCTAGGTCTTTCCCTTTAGGTTTTACCCCAACAATGTTTTCATTAGTTTCGCTCACTCTCGAAATCAAGCATTTTACAGCAGGTTGGAGCAGCCTGTATCTCAGCACAGGAATAAGGTAGGGAAGAATTCTAAGGCTCATTTTGACTGCCTCCAGAAGTTAGATCAGATGGCAAATTGGATTTGGTGCTAGGTCTTTCCCTTTAGGTTTTACCCCAACAATGTTTTCATTAGTTTCGCTCACTCTCGAAATCAAGCATTTTACAGCAGGTTGGAGCAGCCTGTATCTCAGCACAGGAATAAGGTAGGGAAGAATTCTAAGGCTCATTTTGACTGCCTCCAGAAGTTAGATCAGATGGCAAATTGGATTTGGTGCTAGGTCTTTCCCTTTAGGTTTTACCCCAACAATGTTTTCATTAGTTTCGCTCACTCTCGAAATCAAGCATTTTACAGCAGGTTGGAGCAGCCTGTATCTCAGCACAGGAATAAGGTAGGGAAGAATTCTAAGGCTCATTTTGACTGCCTCCAGAAGTTAGATCAGATGGCAAATTGGATTTGGTGCTAGGTCTTTCCCTTTAGGTTTTACCCCAACAATGTTTTCATTAGTTTCGCTCACTCTCGAAATCAAGCATTTTACAGCAGGTTGGAGCAGCCTGTATCTCAGCACAGGAATAAGGTAGGGAAGAATTCTAAGGCTCATTTTGACTGCCTCCAGAAGTTAGATCAGATGGCAAATTGGATTTGGTGCTAGGTCTTTCCCTTTAGGTTTTACCCCAACAATGTTTTCATTAGTTTCGCTCACTCTCGAAATCAAGCATTTTACAGCAGGTTGGAGCAGCCTGTATCTCAGCACAGGAATAAGGTAGGGAAGAATTCTAAGGCTCATTTTGACTGCCTCCAGAAGTTAGATCAGATGGCAAATTGGATTTGGTGCTAGGTCTTTCCCTTTAGGTTTTACCCCAACAATGTTTTCATTAGTTTCGCTCACTCTCGAAATCAAGCATTTTACAGCAGGTTGGAGCAGCCTGTATCTCAGCACAGGAATAAGGTAGGGAAGAATTCTAAGGCTCATTTTGACTGCCTCCAGAAGTTAGATCAGATGGCAAATTGGATTTGGTGCTAGGTCTTTCCCTTTAGGTTTTACCCCAACAATGTTTTCATTAGTTTCGCTCACTCTCGAAATCAAGCATTTTACAGCAGGTTGGAGCAGCCTGTATCTCAGCACAGGAATAAGGTAGGGAAGAATTCTAAGGCTCATTTTGACTGCCTCCAGAAGTTAGATCAGATGGCAAATTGGATTTGGTGCTAGGTCTTTCCCTTTAGGTTTTACCCCAACAATGTTTTCATTAGTTTCGCTCACTCTCGAAATCAAGCATTTTACAGCAGGTTGGAGCAGCCTGTATCTCAGCACAGGAATAAGGTAGGGAAGAATTCTAAGGCTCATTTTGACTGCCTCCAGAAGTTAGATCAGATGGCAAATTGGATTTGGTGCTAGGTCTTTCCCTTTAGGTTTTACCCCAACAATGTTTTCATTAGTTTCGCTCACTCTCGAAATCAAGCATTTTACAGCAGGTTGGAGCAGCCTGTATCTCAGCACAGGAATAAGGTAGGGAAGAATTCTAAGGATCATTTTGACTGCCTCCAGAAGTTAGATCAGATGGCAAATTGGATTTGGTGCTAGGTCTTTCCCTTTAGGTTTTACCCCAACAATGTTTTCATTAGTTTCGCTCACTCTCGAAATCAAGCATTTTACAGCAGGTTGGAGCAGCCTGTATCTCAGCACAGGAATAAGGTAGGGAAGAATTCTAAGGATCATTTTGACTGCCTCCAGAAGTTAGATCAGATGGCAAATTGGATTTGGTGCTAGGTCTTTCCCTTTAGGTTTTACCCCAACAATGTTTTCATTAGTTTCGCTCACTCTCGAAATCAAGCATTTTACAGCAGGTTGGAGCAGCCTGTATCTCAGCACAGGAATAAGGTAGGGAAGAATTCTAAGGCTCATTTTGACTGCCTCCAGAAGTTAGATCAGATGGCAAATTGGATTTGGTGCTAGGTCTTTCCCTTTAGGTTTTACCCCAACAATGTTTTCATTAGTTTCGCTCACTCTCGAAATCAAGCATTTTACAGCAGGTTGGAGCAGCCTGTATCTCAGCACAGGAATAAGGTAGGGAAGAATTCTAAGGCTCATTTTGACTGCCTCCAGAAGTTAGATCAGATGGCAAATTGGATTTGGTGCTAGGTCTTTCCCTTTAGGTTTTACCCCAACAATGTTTTCATTAGTTTCGCTCACTCTCGAAATCAAGCATTTTACAGCAGGTTGGAGCAGCCTGTATCTCAGCACAGGAATAAGGTAGGGAAGAATTCTAAGGATCATTTTGACTGCCTCCAGAAGTTAGATCAGATGGCAAATTGGATTTGGTGCTAGGTCTTTCCCTTTAGGTTTTACCCCAACAATGTTTTCATTAGTTTCGCTCACTCTCGAAATCAAGCATTTTACAGCAGGTTGGAGCAGCCTGTATCTCAGCACAGGAATAAGGTAGGGAAGAATTCTAAGGCTCATTTTGACTGCCTCCAGAAGTTAGATCAGATGGCAAATTGGATTTGGTGCTAGGTCTTTCCCTTTAGGTTTTACCCCAACAATGTTTTCATTAGTTTCGCTCACTCTCGAAATCAAGCATTTTACAGCAGGTTGGAGCAGCCTGTATCTCAGCACAGGAATAAGGTAGGGAAGAATTCTAAGGATCATTTTGACTGCCTCCAGAAGTTAGATCAGATGGCAAATTGGATTTGGTGCTAGGTCTTTCCCTTTAGGTTTTACCCCAACAATGTTTTCATTAGTTTCGCTCACTCTCGAAATCAAGCATTTTACAGCAGGTTGGAGCAGCCTGTATCTCAGCACAGGAATAAGGTAGGGAAGAATTCTAAGGCTCATTTTGACTGCCTCCAGAAGTTAGATCAGATGGCAAATTGGATTTGGTGCTAGGTCTTTCCCTTTAGGTTTTACCCCAACAATGTTTTCATTAGTTTCGCTCACTCTCGAAATCAAGCATTTTACAGCAGGTTGGAGCAGCCTGTATCTCAGCACAGGAATAAGGTAGGGAAGAATTCTAAGGCTCATTTTGACTGCCTCCAGAAGTTAGATCAGATGGCAAATTGGATTTGGTGCTAGGTCTTTCCCTTTAGGTTTTACCCCAACAATGTTTTCATTAGTTTCGCTCACTCTCGAAATCAAGCATTTTACAGCAGGTTGGAGCAGCCTGTATCTCAGCACAGGAATAAGGTAGGGAAGAATTCTAAGGCTCATTTTGACTGCCTCCAGAAGTTAGATCAGATGGCAAATTGGATTTGGTGCTAGGTCTTTCCCTTTAGGTTTTACCCCAACAATGTTTTCATTAGTTTCGCTCACTCTCGAAATCAAGCATTTTACAGCAGGTTGGAGCAGCCTGTATCTCAGCACAGGAATAAGGTAGGGAAGAATTCTAAGGCTCATTTTGACTGCCTCCAGAAGTTAGATCAGATGGCAAATTGGATTTGGTGCTAGGTCTTTCCCTTTAGGTTTTACCCCAACAATGTTTTCATTAGTTTCGCTCACTCTCGAAATCAAGCATTTTACAGCAGGTTGGAGCAGCCTGTATCTCAGCACAGGAATAAGGTAGGGAAGAATTCTAAGGATCATTTTGACTGCCTCCAGAAGTTAGATCAGATGGCAAATTGGATTTGGTGCTAGGTCTTTCCCTTTAGGTTTTACCCCAACAATGTTTTCATTAGTTTCGCTCACTCTCGAAATCAAGCATTTTACAGCAGGTTGGAGCAGCCTGTATCTCAGCACAGGAATAAGGTAGGGAAGAATTCTAAGGCTCATTTTGACTGCCTCCAGAAGTTAGATCAGATGGCAAATTGGATTTGGTGCTAGGTCTTTCCCTTTAGGTTTTACCCCAACAATGTTTTCATTAGTTTCGCTCACTCTCGAAATCAAGCATTTTACAGCAGGTTGGAGCAGCCTGTATCTCAGCACAGGAATAAGGTAGGGAAGAATTCTAAGGCTCATTTTGACTGCCTCCAGAAGTTAGATCAGATGGCAAATTGGATTTGGTGCTAGGTCTTTCCCTTTAGGTTTTACCCCAACAATGTTTTCATTAGTTTCGCTCACTCTCGAAATCAAGCATTTTACAGCAGGTTGGAGCAGCCTGTATCTCAGCACAGGAATAAGGTAGGGAAGAATTCTAAGGCTCATTTTGACTGCCTCCAGAAGTTAGATCAGATGGCAAATTGGATTTGGTGCTAGGTCTTTCCCTTTAGGTTTTACCCCAACAATGTTTTCATTAGTTTCGCTCACTCTGGAAATCAAGCATTTTACAGCAGGTTGGAGCAGCCTGTATCTCAGCACAGGAATAAGGTAGGGAAGAATTCTAAGGCTCATTTTGACTGCCTCCAGAAGTTAGATCAGATGGCAAATTGGATTTGGTGCTAGGTCTTTCCCTTTAGGTTTTACCCCAACAATGTTTTCATTAGTTTCGCTCACTCTCGAAATCAAGCATTTTACAGCAGGTTGGAGCAGCCTGTATCTCAGCACAGGAATAAGGTAGGGAAGAATTCTAAGGCTCATTTTGACTGCCTCCAGAAGTTAGATCAGATGGCAAATTGGATTTGGTGCTAGGTCTTTCCCTTTAGGTTTTACCCCAACAATGTTTTCATTAGTTTCGCTCACTCTCGAAATCAAGCATTTTACAGCAGGTTGGAGCAGCCTGTATCTCAGCACAGGAATAAGGTAGGGAAGAATTCTAAGGCTCATTTTGACTGCCTCCAGAAGTTAGATCAGATGGCAAATTGGATTTGGTGCTAGGTCTTTCCCTTTAGGTTTTACCCCAACAATGTTTTCATTAGTTTCGCTCACTCTCGAAATCAAGCATTTTACAGCAGGTTGGAGCAGCCTGTATCTCAGCACAGGAATAAGGTAGGGAAGAATTCTAAGGCTCATTTTGACTGCCTCCAGAAGTTAGATCAGATGGCAAATTGGATTTGGTGCTAGGTCTTTCCCTTTAGGTTTTACCCCAACAATGTTTTCATTAGTTTCGCTCACTCTCGAAATCAAGCATTTTACAGCAGGTTGGAGCAGCCTGTATCTCAGCACAGGAATAAGGTAGGGAAGAATTCTAAGGCTCATTTTGACTGCCTCCAGAAGTTAGATCAGATGGCAAATTGGATTTGGTGCTAGGTCTTTCCCTTTAGGTTTTACCCCAACAATGTTTTCATTAGTTTCGCTCACTCTCGAAATCAAGCATTTTACAGCAGGTTGGAGCAGCCTGTATCTCAGCACAGGAATAAGGTAGGGAAGAATTCTAAGGCTCATTTTGACTGCCTCCAGAAGTTAGATCAGATGGCAAATTGGATTTGGTGCTAGGTCTTTCCCTTTAGGTTTTACCCCAACAATGTTTTCATTAGTTTCGCTCACTCTCGAAATCAAGCATTTTACAGCAGGTTGGAGCAGCCTGTATCTCAGCACAGGAATAAGGTAGGGAAGAATTCTAAGGCTCATTTTGACTGCCTCCAGAAGTTAGATCAGATGGCAAATTGGATTTGGTGCTAGGTCTTTCCCTTTAGGTTTTACCCCAACAATGTTTTCATTAGTTTCGCTCACTCTGGAAATCAAGCATTTTACAGCAGGTTGGAGCAGCCTGTATCTCAGCACAGGAATAAGGTAGGGAAGAATTCTAAGGCTCATTTTGACTGCCTCCAGAAGTTAGATCAGATGGCAAATTGGATTTGGTGCTAGGTCTTTCCCTTTAGGTTTTACCCCAACAATGTTTTCATTAGTTTCGCTCACTCTCGAAATCAAGCATTTTACAGCAGGTTGGAGCAGCCTGTATCTCAGCACAGGAATAAGGTAGGGAAGAATTCTAAGGCTCATTTTGACTGCCTCCAGAAGTTAGATCAGATGGCAAATTGGATTTGGTGCTAGGTCTTTCCCTTTAGGTTTTACCCCAACAATGTTTTCATTAGTTTCGCTCACTCTCGAAATCAAGCATTTTACAGCAGGTTGGAGCAGCCTGTATCTCAGCACAGGAATAAGGTAGGGAAGAATTCTAAGGCTCATTTTGACTGCCTCCAGAAGTTAGATCAGATGGCAAATTGGATTTGGTGCTAGGTCTTTCCCTTTAGGTTTTACCCCAACAATGTTTTCATTAGTTTCGCTCACTCTCGAAATCAAGCATTTTACAGCAGGTTGGAGCAGCCTGTATCTCAGCACAGGAATAAGGTAGGGAAGAATTCTAAGGCTCATTTTGACTGCCTCCAGAAGTTAGATCAGATGGCAAATTGGATTTGGTGCTAGGTCTTTCCCTTTAGGTTTTACCCCAACAATGTTTTCATTAGTTTCGCTCACTCTGGAAATCAAGCATTTTACAGCAGGTTGGAGCAGCCTGTATCTCAGCACAGGAATAAGGTAGGGAAGAATTCTAAGGCTCATTTTGACTGCCTCCAGAAGTTAGATCAGATGGCAAATTGGATTTGGTGCTAGGTCTTTCCCTTTAGGTTTTACCCCAACAATGTTTTCATTAGTTTCGCTCACTCTCGAAATCAAGCATTTTACAGCAGGTTGGAGCAGCCTGTATCTCAGCACAGGAATAAGGTAGGGAAGAATTCTAAGGCTCATTTTGACTGCCTCCAGAAGTTAGATCAGATGGCAAATTGGATTTGGTGCTAGGTCTTTCCCTTTAGGTTTTACCCCAACAATGTTTTCATTAGTTTCGCTCACTCTCGAAATCAAGCATTTTACAGCAGGTTGGAGCAGCCTGTATCTCAGCACAGGAATAAGGTAGGGAAGAATTCTAAGGCTCATTTTGACTGCCTCCAGAAGTTAGATCAGATGGCAAATTGGATTTGGTGCTAGGTCTTTCCCTTTAGGTTTTACCCCAACAATGTTTTCATTAGTTTCGCTCACTCTCGAAATCAAGCATTTTACAGCAGGTTGGAGCAGCCTGTATCTCAGCACAGGAATAAGGTAGGGAAGAATTCTAAGGCTCATTTTGACTGCCTCCAGAAGTTAGATCAGATGGCAAATTGGATTTGGTGCTAGGTCTTTCCCTTTAGGTTTTACCCCAACAATGTTTTCATTAGTTTCGCTCACTCTCGAAATCAAGCATTTTACAGCAGGTTGGAGCAGCCTGTATCTCAGCACAGGAATAAGGTAGGGAAGAATTCTAAGGCTCATTTTGACTGCCTCCAGAAGTTAGATCAGATGGCAAATTGGATTTGGTGCTAGGTCTTTCCCTTTAGGTTTTACCCCAACAATGTTTTCATTAGTTTCGCTCACTCTCGAAATCAAGCATTTTACAGCAGGTTGGAGCAGCCTGTATCTCAGCACAGGAATAAGGTAGGGAAGAATTCTAAGGCTCATTTTGACTGCCTCCAGAAGTTAGATCAGATGGCAAATTGGATTTGGTGCTAGGTCTTTCCCTTTAGGTTTTACCCCAACAATGTTTTCATTAGTTTCGCTCACTCTCGAAATCAAGCATTTTACAGCAGGTTGGAGCAGCCTGTATCTCAGCACAGGAATAAGGTAGGGAAGAATTCTAAGGCTCATTTTGACTGCCTCCAGAAGTTAGATCAGATGGCAAATTGGATTTGGTGCTAGGTCTTTCCCTTTAGGTTTTACCCCAACAATGTTTTCATTAGTTTCGCTCACTCTCGAAATCAAGCATTTTACAGCAGGTTGGAGCAGCCTGTATCTCAGCACAGGAATAAGGTAGGGAAGAATTCTAAGGCTCATTTTGACTGCCTCCAGAAGTTAGATCAGATGGCAAATTGGATTTGGTGCTAGGTCTTTCCCTTTAGGTTTTACCCCAACAATGTTTTCATTAGTTTCGCTCACTCTCAAAATCAAGCATTTTACAGCAGGTTGGAGCAGCCTGTATCTCAGCACAGGAATAAGGTAGGGAAGAATTCTAAGGATCATTTTGACTGCCTCCAGAAGTTAGATCAGATGGCAAATTGGATTTGGTGCTAGGTCTTTCCCTTTAGGTTTTACCCCAACAATGTTTTCATTAGTTTCGCTCACTCTCGAAATCAAGCATTTTACAGCAGGTTGGAGCAGCCTGTATCTCAGCACAGGAATAAGGTAGGGAAGAATTCTAAGGCTCATTTTGACTGCCTCCAGAAGTTAGATCAGATGGCAAATTGGATTTGGTGCTAGGTCTTTCCCTTTAGGTTTTACCCCAACAATGTTTTCATTAGTTTCGCTCACTCTCAAAATCAAGCATTTTACAGCAGGTTGGAGCAGCCTGTATCTCAGCACAGGAATAAGGTAGGGAAGAATTCTAAGGATCATTTTGACTGCCTCCAGAAGTTAGATCAGATGGCAAATTGGATTTGGTGCTAGGTCTTTCCCTTTAGGTTTTACCCCAACAATGTTTTCATTAGTTTCGCTCACTCTCGAAATCAAGCATTTTACAGCAGGTTGGAGCAGCCTGTATCTCAGCACAGGAATAAGGTAGGGAAGAATTCTAAGGCTCATTTTGACTGCCTCCAGAAGTTAGATCAGATGGCAAATTGGATTTGGTGCTAGGTCTTTCCCTTTAGGTTTTACCCCAACAATGTTTTCATTAGTTTCGCTCACTCTCGAAATCAAGCATTTTACAGCAGGTTGGAGCAGCCTGTATCTCAGCACAGGAATAAGGTAGGGAAGAATTCTAAGGATCATTTTGACTGCCTCCAGAAGTTAGATCAGATGGCAAATTGGATTTGGTGCTAGGTCTTTCCCTTTAGGTTTTACCCCAACAATGTTTTCATTAGTTTCGCTCACTCTCGAAATCAAGCATTTTACAGCAGGTTGGAGCAGCCTGTATCTCAGCACAGGAATAAGGTAGGGAAGAATTCTAAGGCTCATTTTGACTGCCTCCAGAAGTTAGATCAGATGGCAAATTGGATTTGGTGCTAGGTCTTTCCCTTTAGGTTTTACCCCAACAATGTTTTCATTAGTTTCGCTCACTCTCGAAATCAAGCATTTTACAGCAGGTTGGAGCAGCCTGTATCTCAGCACAGGAATAAGGTAGGGAAGAATTCTAAGGATCATTTTGACTGCCTCCAGAAGTTAGATCAGATGGCAAATTGGATTTGGTGCTAGGTCTTTCCCTTTAGGTTTTACCCCAACAATGTTTTCATTAGTTTCGCTCACTCTCGAAATCAAGCATTTTACAGCAGGTTGGAGCAGCCTGTATCTCAGCACAGGAATAAGGTAGGGAAGAATTCTAAGGCTCATTTTGACTGCCTCCAGAAGTTAGATCAGATGGCAAATTGGATTTGGTGCTAGGTCTTTCCCTTTAGGTTTTACCCCAACAATGTTTTCATTAGTTTCGCTCACTCTCGAAATCAAGCATTTTACAGCAGGTTGGAGCAGCCTGTATCTCAGCACAGGAATAAGGTAGGGAAGAATTCTAAGGCTCATTTTGACTGCCTCCAGAAGTTAGATCAGATGGCAAATTGGATTTGGTGCTAGGTCTTTCCCTTTAGGTTTTACCCCAACAATGTTTTCATTAGTTTCGCTCACTCTCGAAATCAAGCATTTTACAGCAGGTTGGAGCAGCCTGTATCTCAGCACAGGAATAAGGTAGGGAAGAATTCTAAGGCTCATTTTGACTGCCTCCAGAAGTTAGATCAGATGGCAAATTGGATTTGGTGCTAGGTCTTTCCCTTTAGGTTTTACCCCAACAATGTTTTCATTAGTTTCGCTCACTCTCGAAATCAAGCATTTTACAGCAGGTTGGAGCAGCCTGTATCTCAGCACAGGAATAAGGTAGGGAAGAATTCTAAGGCTCATTTTGACTGCCTCCAGAAGTTAGATCAGATGGCAAATTGGATTTGGTGCTAGGTCTTTCCCTTTAGGTTTTACCCCAACAATGTTTTCATTAGTTTCGCTCACTCTCGAAATCAAGCATTTTACAGCAGGTTGGAGCAGCCTGTATCTCAGCACAGGAATAAGGTAGGGAAGAATTCTAAGGCTCATTTTGACTGCCTCCAGAAGTTAGATCAGATGGCAAATTGGATTTGGTGCTAGGTCTTTCCCTTTAGGTTTTACCCCAACAATGTTTTCATTAGTTTCGCTCACTCTCGAAATCAAGCATTTTACAGCAGGTTGGAGCAGCCTGTATCTCAGCACAGGAATAAGGTAGGGAAGAATTCTAAGGCTCATTTTGACTGCCTCCAGAAGTTAGATCAGATGGCAAATTGGATTTGGTGCTAGGTCTTTCCCTTTAGGTTTTACCCCAACAATGTTTTCATTAGTTTCGCTCACTCTCGAAATCAAGCATTTTACAGCAGGTTGGAGCAGCCTGTATCTCAGCACAGGAATAAGGTAGGGAAGAATTCTAAGGCTCATTTTGACTGCCTCCAGAAGTTAGATCAGATGGCAAATTGGATTTGGTGCTAGGTCTTTCCCTTTAGGTTTTACCCCAACAATGTTTTCATTAGTTTCGCTCACTCTCGAAATCAAGCATTTTACAGCAGGTTGGAGCAGCCTGTATCTCAGCACAGGAATAAGGTAGGGAAGAATTCTAAGGCTCATTTTGACTGCCTCCAGAAGTTAGATCAGATGGCAAATTGGATTTGGTGCTAGGTCTTTCCCTTTAGGTTTTACCCCAACAATGTTTTCATTAGTTTCGCTCACTCTCGAAATCAAGCATTTTACAGCAGGTTGGAGCAGCCTGTATCTCAGCACAGGAATAAGGTAGGGAAGAATTCTAAGGATCATTTTGACTGCCTCCAGAAGTTAGATCAGATGGCAAATTGGATTTGGTGCTAGGTCTTTCCCTTTAGGTTTTACCCCAACAATGTTTTCATTAGTTTCGCTCACTCTCGAAATCAAGCATTTTACAGCAGGTTGGAGCAGCCTGTATCTCAGCACAGGAATAAGGTAGGGAAGAATTCTAAGGCTCATTTTGACTGCCTCCAGAAGTTAGATCAGATGGCAAATTGGATTTGGTGCTAGGTCTTTCCCTTTAGGTTTTACCCCAACAATGTTTTCATTAGTTTCGCTCACTCTGGAAATCAAGCATTTTACAGCAGGTTGGAGCAGCCTGTATCTCAGCACAGGAATAAGGTAGGGAAGAATTCTAAGGCTCATTTTGACTGCCTCCAGAAGTTAGATCAGATGGCAAATTGGATTTGGTGCTAGGTCTTTCCCTTTAGGTTTTACCCCAACAATGTTTTCATTAGTTTCGCTCACTCTCGAAATCAAGCATTTTACAGCAGGTTGGAGCAGCCTGTATCTCAGCACAGGAATAAGGTAGGGAAGAATTCTAAGGCTCATTTTGACTGCCTCCAGAAGTTAGATCAGATGGCAAATTGGATTTGGTGCTAGGTCTTTCCCTTTAGGTTTTACCCCAACAATGTTTTCATTAGTTTCGCTCACTCTCGAAATCAAGCATTTTACAGCAGGTTGGAGCAGCCTGTATCTCAGCACAGGAATAAGGTAGGGAAGAATTCTAAGGCTCATTTTGACTGCCTCCAGAAGTTAGATCAGATGGCAAATTGGATTTGGTGCTAGGTCTTTCCCTTTAGGTTTTACCCCAACAATGTTTTCATTAGTTTCGCTCACTCTCGAAATCAAGCATTTTACAGCAGGTTGGAGCAGCCTGTATCTCAGCACAGGAATAAGGTAGGGAAGAATTCTAAGGCTCATTTTGACTGCCTCCAGAAGTTAGATCAGATGGCAAATTGGATTTGGTGCTAGGTCTTTCCCTTTAGGTTTTACCCCAACAATGTTTTCATTAGTTTCGCTCACTCTCGAAATCAAGCATTTTACAGCAGGTTGGAGCAGCCTGTATCTCAGCACAGGAATAAGGTAGGGAAGAATTCTAAGGCTCATTTTGACTGCCTCCAGAAGTTAGATCAGATGGCAAATTGGATTTGGTGCTAGGTCTTTCCCTTTAGGTTTTACCCCAACAATGTTTTCATTAGTTTCGCTCACTCTCGAAATCAAGCATTTTACAGCAGGTTGGAGCAGCCTGTATCTCAGCACAGGAATAAGGTAGGGAAGAATTCTAAGGCTCATTTTGACTGCCTCCAGAAGTTAGATCAGATGGCAAATTGGATTTGGTGCTAGGTCTTTCCCTTTAGGTTTTACCCCAACAATGTTTTCATTAGTTTCGCTCACTCTCGAAATCAAGCATTTTACAGCAGGTTGGAGCAGCCTGTATCTCAGCACAGGAATAAGGTAGGGAAGAATTCTAAGGCTCATTTTGACTGCCTCCAGAAGTTAGATCAGATGGCAAATTGGATTTGGTGCTAGGTCTTTCCCTTTAGGTTTTACCCCAACAATGTTTTCATTAGTTTCGCTCACTCTCGAAATCAAGCATTTTACAGCAGGTTGGAGCAGCCTGTATCTCAGCACAGGAATAAGGTAGGGAAGAATTCTAAGGCTCATTTTGACTGCCTCCAGAAGTTAGATCAGATGGCAAATTGGATTTGGTGCTAGGTCTTTCCCTTTAGGTTTTACCCCAACAATGTTTTCATTAGTTTCGCTCACTCTCGAAATCAAGCATTTTACAGCAGGTTGGAGCAGCCTGTATCTCAGCACAGGAATAAGGTAGGGAAGAATTCTAGAGGCTCATTTTGACTGCCTCCAGAAGTTAGATCAGATGGCAAATTGGATTTGGTGCTAGGTCTTTCCCTTTAGGTTTTACCCCAACAATGTTTTCATTAGTTTCGCTCACTCTCGAAATCAAGCATTTTACAGCAGGTTGGAGCAGCCTGTATCTCAGCACAGGAATAAGGTAGGGAAGAATTCTAAGGCTCATTTTGACTGCCTCCAGAAGTTAGATCAGATGGCAAATTGGATTTGGTGCTAGGTCTTTCCCTTTAGGTTTTACCCCAACAATGTTTTCATTAGTTTCGCTCACTCTCGAAATCAAGCATTTTACAGCAGGTTGGAGCAGCCTGTATCTCAGCACAGGAATAAGGTAGGGAAGAATTCTAAGGCTCATTTTGACTGCCTCCAGAAGTTAGATCAGATGGCAAATTGGATTTGGTGCTAGGTCTTTCCCTTTAGGTTTTACCCCAACAATGTTTTCATTAGTTTCGCTCACTCTCGAAATCAAGCATTTTACAGCAGGTTGGAGCAGCCTGTATCTCAGCACAGGAATAAGGTAGGGAAGAATTCTAAGGCTCATTTTGACTGCCTCCAGAAGTTAGATCAGATGGCAAATTGGATTTGGTGCTAGGTCTTTCCCTTTAGGTTTTACCCCAACAATGTTTTCATTAGTTTCGCTCACTCTCGAAATCAAGCATTTTACAGCAGGTTGGAGCAGCCTGTATCTCAGCACAGGAATAAGGTAGGGAAGAATTCTAAGGCTCATTTTGACTGCCTCCAGAAGTTAGATCAGATGGCAAATTGGATTTGGTGCTAGGTCTTTCCCTTTAGGTTTTACCCCAACAATGTTTTCATTAGTTTCGCTCACTCTCGAAATCAAGCATTTTACAGCAGGTTGGAGCAGCCTGTATCTCAGCACAGGAATAAGGTAGGGAAGAATTCTAAGGCTCATTTTGACTGCCTCCAGAAGTTAGATCAGATGGCAAATTGGATTTGGTGCTAGGTCTTTCCCTTTAGGTTTTACCCCAACAATGTTTTCATTAGTTTCGCTCACTCTCGAAATCAAGCATTTTACAGCAGGTTGGAGCAGCCTGTATCTCAGCACAGGAATAAGGTAGGGAAGAATTCTAAGGCTCATTTTGACTGCCTCCAGAAGTTAGATCAGATGGCAAATTGGATTTGGTGCTAGGTCTTTCCCTTTAGGTTTTACCCCAACAATGTTTTCATTAGTTTCGCTCACTCTCGAAATCAAGCATTTTACAGCAGGTTGGAGCAGCCTGTATCTCAGCACAGGAATAAGGTAGGGAAGAATTCTAAGGCTCATTTTGACTGCCTCCAGAAGTTAGATCAGATGGCAAATTGGATTTGGTGCTAGGTCTTTCCCTTTAGGTTTTACCCCAACAATGTTTTCATTAGTTTCGCTCACTCTCGAAATCAAGCATTTTACAGCAGGTTGGAGCAGCCTGTATCTCAGCACAGGAATAAGGTAGGGAAGAATTCTAAGGCTCATTTTGACTGCCTCCAGAAGTTAGATCAGATGGCAAATTGGATTTGGTGCTAGGTCTTTCCCTTTAGGTTTTACCCCAACAATGTTTTCATTAGTTTCGCTCACTCTCGAAATCAAGCATTTTACAGCAGGTTGGAGCAGCCTGTATCTCAGCACAGGAATAAGGTAGGGAAGAATTCTAAGGCTCATTTTGACTGCCTCCAGAAGTTAGATCAGATGGCAAATTGGATTTGGTGCTAGGTCTTTCCCTTTAGGTTTTACCCCAACAATGTTTTCATTAGTTTCGCTCACTCTCGAAATCAAGCATTTTACAGCAGGTTGGAGCAGCCTGTATCTCAGCACAGGAATAAGGTAGGGAAGAATTCTAAGGCTCATTTTGACTGCCTCCAGAAGTTAGATCAGATGGCAAATTGGATTTGGTGCTAGGTCTTTCCCTTTAGGTTTTACCCCAACAATGTTTTCATTAGTTTCGCTCACTCTCGAAATCAAGCATTTTACAGCAGGTTGGAGCAGCCTGTATCTCAGCACAGGAATAAGGTAGGGAAGAATTCTAAGGCTCATTTTGACTGCCTCCAGAAGTTAGATCAGATGGCAAATTGGATTTGGTGCTAGGTCTTTCCCTTTAGGTTTTACCCCAACAATGTTTTCATTAGTTTCGCTCACTCTCGAAATCAAGCATTTTACAGCAGGTTGGAGCAGCCTGTATCTCAGCACAGGAATAAGGTAGGGAAGAATTCTAAGGCTCATTTTGACTGCCTCCAGAAGTTAGATCAGATGGCAAATTGGATTTGGTGCTAGGTCTTTCCCTTTAGGTTTTACCCCAACAATGTTTTCATTAGTTTCGCTCACTCTCGAAATCAAGCATTTTACAGCAGGTTGGAGCAGCCTGTATCTCAGCACAGGAATAAGGTAGGGAAGAATTCTAAGGCTCATTTTGACTGCCTCCAGAAGTTAGATCAGATGGCAAATTGGATTTGGTGCTAGGTCTTTCCCTTTAGGTTTTACCCCAACAATGTTTTCATTAGTTTCGCTCACTCTCGAAATCAAGCATTTTACAGCAGGTTGGAGCAGCCTGTATCTCAGCACAGGAATAAGGTAGGGAAGAATTCTAAGGCTCATTTTGACTGCCTCCAGAAGTTAGATCAGATGGCAAATTGGATTTGGTGCTAGGTCTTTCCCTTTAGGTTTTACCCCAACAATGTTTTCATTAGTTTCGCTCACTCTCGAAATCAAGCATTTTACAGCAGGTTGGAGCAGCCTGTATCTCAGCACAGGAATAAGGTAGGGAAGAATTCTAAGGCTCATTTTGACTGCCTCCAGAAGTTAGATCAGATGGCAAATTGGATTTGGTGCTAGGTCTTTCCCTTTAGGTTTTACCCCAACAATGTTTTCATTAGTTTCGCTCACTCTCGAAATCAAGCATTTTACAGCAGGTTGGAGCAGCCTGTATCTCAGCACAGGAATAAGGTAGGGAAGAATTCTAAGGCTCATTTTGACTGCCTCCAGAAGTTAGATCAGATGGCAAATTG
>NW_027144731.1:0-33262 GCF_026170545.1 Melanerpes formicivorus | reverse complement strand
AAAAAGGCTTGGATGTGGCACTGGGATCCATGGTTTAGTTGTCAGGAGGTGTTGGATATTAGGGAATAGGTTGGACTTGATGATCTCTGAGGTTTTTTCCAGCCTGGTTGATTCTGTGATTCTATGAAACCCATCCTTGGGCTTTCCTGTGCTTCATACATCCAAAAGAAGCAGGAGATGCTCAGGTGGGTCCCCATGAAGACAGGCAGAAGCCTGTGCTGGTGTTGGATTTTGACCTTCCTTGTCTTGACTCCTGCTCAAAGAAGAGGATTTGCTGTTAATAAACCCTGGAGCTTCTGAAGGCCCAGACTGGATGTGGCTGTGAGCAACCTGCTGTAGTGTGAGGTGTCCCTGGGCATGGCAGGGGGGGTTGGAACTGGCTGAGCCTTGAGGTCCCTTCCACCCCTGAGAGTTCTCTGATTCTCTGATTCTGCTCCTGACATTTCCCTGGTCCAAGGCAGCAACCTCCCAGCTCAGCAGCTTTGGCCCTCACTCGGGAAGGAGAGCTCACAGCCTCCTGCTCTTGCCCACCCCAGCCCCTCTGCCTGCCAAAGCCAGAGCCATCAATGAAATCCAGCTAGGGTAAGGATGCTCATTTCTGTTACAGCTGAAAAGTATCCCCGGGGGCGGTGCCAAGATCCTGCCAGAGGTGCTGCGGGAAGGCAGGAGGAACAGCACCCAAACACTCTGCTTTATAGAGCCTCCTTCCACCGCTGGGAAAAGGCTCCTGGGATGGGCCACGAAGCAGTGTGGTTCCCATCATTCACCCCCCAGTGTCCCAAGGCTGGTTTCAGAGAGGGGAAACTGAGGCTGTGCCTCATTGCCCTCCAGGCGGGATGAGGAAGGGATGAATCACGGCCTGGCCACTGCCTCACTCTCTGCTGCTTTCCCATCCCTGGGGATTCAGGCCCGTGAGTCAGCCCTCCCCACCCCAAAGCAATCTGGAGATTGGCCTATAAATCATGGGATTTTTATGAAAGCAAGCAGCAGTCTCCTGGGCAGTGGTGTGGGGCCACTCACCACGGCACAGCCAGGCCTTTTCCAGCCCCCCCAAACCCATGCTCTGCTGTTCCTGCAGGGCTCTGGCTGGTGGGGGTTTGGGGCAGACCCCATCCCCCTCCTTTTCATGACCCTGGTCCCCTTCTGCCATCCCCCAGCCTCATTTGCAAAGGCCTCCCAGCAGCACCCAGAGGAGCCAGAGGTGTGCAGGGGCTTGGCCCCGAGGCTGTCCTCCCGCCTCGGCACCGCTGGGCTGCTGCTTCTTGGGGGCATCTTCAGCTTCTGTCACTGCTCAAGGTCAATCCCATTAATTGCTGTGAATTATTTTGGCACTAATGGAGATGTCTTATGCACTTCCACTGTAAATGAGGCTGCCAGGATGAACACACCAGCCAATATTTCCTGGTGAAGGCAGACAGGGAGATATATGGCAGCAGAGCAGGGAGGGCAAAGGCACCTGGGGTGCTTGTGGGCTGCTGGAGGCAGGAAAAGCCACCCTGGGGCTGGGGCAGCTGTGCCAGACGTGAGGCATTGCTCACAGGGGAGGGAATGTGTGGCCCATGAGGGGAACGGCTGTGATGGGATGTGGGTTCCCAGACATCAGCATCCCTGCTGGGCACCCTGGCTGGGGGGAGTGTGGCATTCCCGGGGCATGAGGGCAGCAGTGCTCCCCAAAGCCACCTCTCCCATGGCTCTGTACAGGCAGTGGCAAGGCCAAGGCACCAGGGACCCCTTCCAGCCACGCTGAGGGCAGCTCTGAGCCCTGTGGGACAGAGCCCCTGGCTGGGTGGTGTGGAGGCAGCCCTACCAGGGGCCCTACCAGGCAGCCCACAAGGGACAGGCATGAGGCAGTGCTTGATCTCCCGTTCCCAGAGGAGCACAGGGCGTCCCCAGCCACCTGCAGCCGTGTGTGGGGGGATGCAGCCAGGTCCTGCCTGTGTGCATGGTGCTGCAGGGATGGAGTAACAAGGTTGAGACCCCTCCCCAAGCTGGCACTAGCAGAGGGGAACGGGGAGGAAGAGGGCCCCAGGGCTACAGCAAATCTGGGGAAGGGACACAAACTTGCCCTCTCCATCCCGGGGGTGGCTGGGCATGTGCTCCCTGTGGTCTGCACCTCCCTGCTCCCACCCTGCCGTCATCCTCAGGGTTCCTCAAGTCCCATTTGTTTTTTTATCCCCTTGCCTTGCAGCAGCGGGGTGCATGGCAGGCGGGGGGGGAGCAGGGCCGCGCAGCCTCCCCGGCGCACCTCGGGGCGCTGGGAGCCTGCCGAGGAGGGGCGAGAAGCGAGGAGGGGAAGAGGTAAGGGCTGCCTCGCATTGCACCCCCCGGCATCGCAGCTACCCCATCGCGGGGCTCCGCTCGGCCTCTCCCTCCCCGCCCGAAGAGGAGGAGGAGGAGGAGGAGGAGGAGGAGGAGAAAGACCCCTCCCCCTGCTGCCCGCCCCTCGCTCCCCCCCACCGGAGCCCGATGCGGCTCCGGCCGGGCGAGCGGCCACGGGAGCGCCCGGCGGCGGGCAGGGCAGGGCAGGGCAGGGGGGGGTGGGGTGGGTGGGGGGCAAGGGGCACAACCCCCCCAGATCTGCCGCTTTCCCCGAAGCTCCGGCATCCCTCCTTTAATTCTATTTGCGAGCAGGAGACAGAAGTGGGGGGGGGGGGGGGGGGGCGCGCCTGTGTGCACCCAGCCCTCTTTAATCCGAAGTGGGGGGGGAGAAGGGAGGGGGGCGGAGAGGAGGCGGAGACCCCCCTCTTTTGCACGCCCATGGCCGAATCCCCCTGCTTCCAGCCCCGCCGGGATGTGCAGCGGGTGAGCCCCGGCCCCGCTTCCCCCCCCCCCCCCCCAAACTTTGCCTTCGGATGCGGAGCCCCCTCCGCCGAGCTGCTCCAGCCGCTGATTAATTGCGTCTAGCCTGGGATTAATTATTCACCCGCCTGCTTTGGGCTGTGGGTTTGTTACAGTTGGGTTTGGGTTTGGGTTTTGTTGTTGTTGTGGTGGTGGTTGTTTTCCTGGGGGGAGCGCTTGAATTCAGCTGGGATTTTTGGTGCGTTTTGGGGGCTCTTTTTTTCCCCCCCCTCCCCTTCTTCTTCATCTTCCCTTTTTTCCCCCTTCTGAAGACGGCGCTTGGAAATCTTGTTTTTATTCTTGTGTACTGGAAGGGCTAAGGGGGGGGGCAAGGAGCGAGGGGGGGTGGGTTGGCAACCTGCTAGCCCTGCAGCAGCATCCATCATCAGCGCAGCTTTTCTTCGCTTTTTTATCTTTCCGGGAGGGGGGGGGGTGGGGGGGGGTGTTACACGTGGTCTTCCCTCCCCCGGTTCCTGGGGAGGAAGAGGAGGAGGAAGAGGAGGGGAACCCGCCCCCGCTGGCTGGGCGCTCCCCGGTCGCCCTGCAGGCACCGGGGAGGGGGGGGGGTGGGTTGTTGCGGCAGGTTTGGGGTGCGGGGTGGGGAGGGGTGGGGGGCCGGAGATGGGGCGCCCTGCTCGCTGAAGTGGGGGGGGGGTGGGGGATGAGAGGGGGGGTTCGGCTTTGCCTCCTCCCCACCCCCCCGCAACCTGGAGCTGAGCACCCCCCGTTCCCAAATTCCTTCGCTGGCTGCGGGTCCCGGCTCGCACGTGGTTGGATTTAGAGGATTTCTGCGTTTTGGTGTTATTTTTGTCATCATTTTGGGTGCTCCGTTTGGATTACTTTTATTTATTTAATTATTTTTTTTGTGTGTGCCACGGGGGGTGGCTCCGAGCCTCCCCCCCCCCCACGCTCCCCACATCCCCCCCACCTCCCACCACCCCGGCTTTCTGGCTACCCCCCACCTTGCCATGGCCTCTCCGGAGAAGATGCGCCCTGGGCCGGCCGCGCTGCTCTGCTGCCTCTGCTCCCTGCTGCTCCCCGGTAAGTGCGGGCGGGGGGTGTGGGGGGTGTGGGGGGGAGTGTGTTGTATGCGATCTGTCTGTCTGCACCCCCAGCAAACCCCCCCCCCCCCCTTTCCAGCCCCATGAGCCTACCCCCAGGGGCAGCTGCCTACCCCTCCGCGCTCGGCTGGGACACCGCCCGGCTCCCCCAGCCGCCGGCTCCCGCAGCCGCCACCTCCCCGGGTCCTCTGTCGTCCCCCCCGCTACCCGCCCCCGCCAACGAAATGGGTGCAGGTTGGAGTTTATTCCTGGCTCAGTGAGATGCCAGCTTGTGCCGCCAGCGCCTGCGGCGAGCTTGTCGCCGGGCAGCGAGCGAGGTGCCAGGGGGGCACATGAGGCGAGGGGGCGATCCGCTTCCCCCCCCTTCCAGCTCCCCCCGGCTCTTGTCTCCGTGCTGCAGAGCTGCTTCAGCGGGAGGATCAGGGCATTTATCCGCTATTATCCCCTCGCTTATCCCCCAGACCTGCGTCCGGGCACTTTCCCAGCCTGTGCTGAGTTTACAGGGCAAGCGCTTACCGAGGTGGCATCATTTTTTGGGGGGGTGGGGTGGGGGGCGCAGCCTCTCGTCCCTCTGCTTCTTTTCTGATCCCCTTTACCGTGGGGTTGGGGGTGGCCGGCGATGCCCCTTGCTGGCTGAGGCCTGGGCGGTGTGTGTGTGGGGAGGGGGGGGTCCCCGCTGCCCTGCACCGAGTCGCATCCAAATCGCTGCCGTGCGGTGCCTGCTGACAGCCCTGGGGACAGTGGCACCTGCTGCTGGAGGCTTTTTTTTCCGACGGGCGAGGCCGGAGAGGGGTCACGCATCCTGTGGGGCACGGGGCTGTTTTCCCTGGCTGTTTTTTTGCCGAGTGGTTTCGTGTCAAACAAGCACCACCACCACCATCCCCCCCAGATGCTCCACTTAAAGCGGCTTTCCCCGGCAGCCGAGCAGGAAGCGGGGGGCTGCCTGCAGTCGGCGCGGGGGAGGCGGCGGCGGAGGCACTCGGACCCCCTCCTTCAGTCCAGCTCTGCTCGCGGCCTCATAGTGTCCCAGGGGCTGGGAGCTGTGCTGTCCAGCTCAGATGACCCCCCCACCACCAGAAACTGGAGCGGTCTCTGATCCCTGCCCAGCTCCGTTTGGCACCGGCAGCTCATAGTCGAGGTGCTCCTGGAGCTCGGACAGGGCTTTCCTGGGCATCTGCAGCCCGCCCCCTCACCCCGAGGTTCTTTGGGCAGCTGCTCACCCACCGTGGTGAAATGAGGAGGGGGGATGCTGGGAGCATTGCGGGGATGTGGCAGGGGCTTTCCACCCTTAAAACCTTCTGACTCCACAAGAGGAGCCGGAGCAGACATGCTCCGGGCTGGTGAGCCGCACAACCTAACGCTGACGCTGCCCCCTTGTCCCCCCAGGACGGGCTGTTTCCCGGGGTACTGCCCGGGCAGGGCTTGGTGGGCACAGCTCCTCTCTGGGAGCGGCGGGGAGGTGGGTTTGCAGGCAGGGCTCGGGCCCCCGGTGGGGTAGAGCAATCTCCTTCTCCTCCTCCTCAGCTTGCCTGGGTGAGATGCATCCATCTCGGGCTGCGCGGCAGCTTTGCTGGCAGAGAGGCTGGGAAATATCCCTGTGCAAGTGAGCCACCAGGAACTGCTGCTGGTGCAGTGGCTGGGTGCAGCCCCCCTCCTCTCGATCCTCATCTGGGTGTTTTTTAAGCCCCTCTGTTGCTGCAGGGGCATCGGCAGCCCCCACGGCTCAGGCTTCTGCTTTGTACCAGGCTGGGATCGAGGTTCCGGGCTGCTGGTGGGGTGCGATAGGTGGGAGGGGGTCCCTGTGGTGGCAGTGCCGGTGTGAAGTGGGTGAGGGGAGGGGGGCCCTGTGCTGTGGCTGGGGCTCACCACGCTGCTGCAGGAGGGTTCCTGTGCAGGCAAAGCGAGAGGAGCCTCTGGCAGGAGTTTTGAGGCTCCTTTCAGGATGTGCAGCTGCCCTCGCTGCCGCTTCGGCCTCTCCCGGACAAATGAACCTCTTGGAGGGAGCCGGAAAAGGAGTCTGGGAGCCTCGGATTCTCTCAGCCTTCCCTGCAAACCGCTGGGGTGGCAGCAGGGGTCAGCTGGCAGCGGAGCAGCTCTCTGCTTTCCTGCCCGGGGGTGTTTTATTCTCTTTTCCCCTCGCGTTTTTCGTTTGAGAATGATCCTCGGTGCCAGTCTCGACCCCGCCGCGCTCCCCTGCTGGCTCCCGGCAGCCCCGGGAGCCGCTTGGCTGCCAGCCCTGCATCAGCTGGTTCCAGAAAGGGTGGGATGGCCCCAGGGTGTCCCCAGGGCTTGCAGGAGGGACGGATGGACCCTGGGGCCACAGCACGGTGGAGGGTGCCAGCGGGTGTGTGTGTGGCATGTGCTTGGCATGGTTGTGCTGGGAGCTGCCGGATGTGGCAATGGGGAGGGGATTTAACCACCGGCTTGCAAAAGAGCTGGCACTGTCCATGGCCTTGAGCCTGGACACCTGCATCTTCTCTCTGCCCACGGAGCCTTGTCCCCACAGCGTGCCCCAGTTTCCCCCTCCCAGAGGCGGTACTAGCCCAGAGGCGGTAGTCCAGGGATGCTGGGGCTGTTCACGTTCTGTCCTGGCTTGCAAGGCAGGCTTGGGGTCCTATGCTGGACCCTACAGCCTCAACACCTCCATCCTGCTGTCGGTGGGAGTGGAGCTGTGCTACTCTCCTGTCTCCCACAGCTTGTTCCCTTCCGTGGGCACGTCCCAGGCTTGGGGCTGGAGGTGAAGGGTGGTGCTGTGGTCCGTGGCTCCATGGTTGTTGTTGGTGGTTTCAGAGCGGGGATGCAGACCACCCTGCATCCCTGTTTCAGCTCAGAGCTTCTCGTGGCCGGGAGATTTTCAGACCAGCAGGTGGAGATAGGCAGTAACCTGCTGCGAGCCGGGGACGTACGCCCGGCGTTTGCTCACTTAACGACCGAACCGGGAATTGCACCCGGGCTTTGCTCCTTCAACCACCCCCCATCCTGCCCATGCCGGTGGGATCTGAGCCTCCGAGGGGCCTTAGCTCCAGCCAGCGGCGGAGAGGGGGCAACAGAATCTTCCCTTGCCCTGGCAGGCAGGAGAGAGGGCAGGAGCTGACCTGAGCCGGGTGAAACCTGGCCCAAGTTTTGCCTTTGGTGCTGCAGCAAAGGGGGTCGTGCCAGAGGAAACAGAAGGGGGTTTGACTCCAGGATGTCCTTGCGTGACCCCAGGGCTCACTCCACTTCCCTCCCAACCTCAATACCTTAAATCCCAGCAGGGTGTTTGTGCTGGGATGTGGGGGTGTGAAGTTGAACACCCCAGCGGGAAATTGCCTTTTCCTCTCCCCCTTTTGTCCTCTTGTGGATGGAGAGGAGGATGGGGAACGGGGTGGGGGGGACGACGCGGGGGGTGGTGGTGGTGGTGGTGATGCTGTCAGTGGTGGGCTGGAAATCCTCTGAGGGCTGATTTTGGCAAGCATCCATGGCAGGGTCTGGCCCAGGGGATCTCGAGGTGCATTGGGTGACTCAGTAGCCTTGGCCAGGACCATCCTATTTGGGCTGGCACCTGTCTGTGTGTGTGCACCATGCCACACCCCGGGCCCAGCCCTACTGCATTGCCAGGGGAAACTAAGGCAGGGCAGCAGGCAGCTGCAGCTGGGCCAGGCTGGGCATTGCTCAGCGATTTTTCTTCCTCAGAAACCTGCCTATTTTGGTGTCATTTTTTTTCATGTGCTACACTTAAACTCACCCCACCATGACTGGCTGCTGAGGTCCCTCCTTGCCCGACCTCTCTGCACCCTAAATAAAAAGAGGAGGAAAGGAAAAACCGAGCCAGCCACGTCCCTGCAGAGCATCCCTGGTGCTGCACCAGCGCGTTCCAGCTCCGTTCCCTCCCGTAGCTCCCCAAGCTCGGGTAGGGAGGTGGGTGGCAGGACGTGGCCTTGTTCCAGGAGATGATGGGTGAGGGAAGGGTGCTTGCATGGCATAGCCTGGTTTATTTTCTTGGCATCTGCCTGGCCAAAATAGCCCTCGATGGGCGTGGGGAGGGAGGGAGGGATCCGCCAGCTGTCGGTGCCTGTCACTGCCGTCCTAGGAGCGTCTCATTCAGCTGGAAAAGGTCACTCTTGCTAATCTAATCAGTCTTTTAGTATTAAATACAAGGCTCTGCTAACGAGCAGCCCCCCCTGGGGTGGGATGCGTTGTGACAGGGCTGGGGACCCCCATCGGTGCCTTTGGGGACGACGTCCTGCCCCGGGTGTGAGGCTGGAGAGAGAAGTGGTTCAGCGGTGTGAAGTCAGGCAGGTCCTGGCGCTCCTCACCAAGGCGAGAGGAGCTAGAAGCTCATCTTTGTCCTCCTCCCAGTGCCCCCCGAGTTGAGGATGCAGAGGCTGGGGGCTTTCCTAGGCTGTTACCTGAGCCGTTGCTGCTCCCCGCTGGGCACAGATCCCTCACCGCCGGCTGGGTGCTGGGCTGGCCTCCCGGGAGGACGCCCTAATCAAGGCAATTCACAATGGTGTGATGAAGCCTCTGTCTCCTGCTGGCAAGCGTTTTCCCATTAATTGGACAATATTTGCCATCCTTCATTCTTCAATAGCCCTGCTAAAAGCCCAAGGGGATGCTGTGGGTGGCTTCCCCTCGCTGGCAGCGGGCTGTCACCTCCCGAGCCCTGCGGGAGCGAACGGGGCAGGTTTTGCCCTGATGAAGCCAGCTTGGCTGGGCTGGGGTCTTCCCCAGGGCTGGCAAAGGCTGGGAAATAATTAATATTAAATGTATTTCTTTTTTTTTTTATCTTGAAGGATAAGCTGTGTTTTCCCTCTGGAAATAAATCTGATTGAGAGCTCAGTGCCTCCTGCTGCTGCCGGCTCAGTGTGGCTGCCGGATGCCCTCCTTCCCGCTACCAGCAGACAGGGATGGATCTGAGTTGTGTGGGGTTGCTGCTGTGGCTGCTTTGCTGGGTGAACAAGTCCCCAGCCTGGTGAAGAAGTCCCCAGCCCTGCCTCTGGGGCTGCTGGGGTGTGGATTGGGGCTGACGCTGGACTCCAGCCCTGGCTGTTGGGGTCTGGGTTGATCTGGGGCTCCTTGGGTGCCTCTGGAATGGGATCCTGCTCCAGCTCTGCATGCAGCCTGACACATGTCATTGGGGGACACACACACACACACACATTAATCAGTGTCTGATCAGTCTGTAATGTGTCACTTGGCACAGCCTGGGCTGGCAGTGGCAGTGTGGGAGACACAGCCTGGGGGGTGTTCAGGTTTGGAGGGTGTGGAGAGGATGTTCCTGCTCCTGGCCGTGGTGGGAGGGAGTGGGGAGGATGTTCCTGCTCCTGGCCATGGTGGGAGGAGATGGGCAGAGGCAGCAGGGGGCACCTGAGCAGGATATGTCACTGCATTGTCTTTGGCCCAACACCATGATGCTAGGAGCTTCTTCCTTGGGAGCTGCTGTCTCTATTCCTGCTTCCCCAGCCCAGCCTTCAGGCTTCTCTCCTGTGGCCTTTACTCCTACTTCTGGTTGCCCAGGGGTTTGGGTCTCTTTGGGGGAAACCATCTGTGCCCACCTAGTCCTGGGGGGCTGCTTTCAGCTTCTGGCATGGGAGGAATCCACCTTGGGTGGGAACCCAGCTCAGGACCAACCACAGCAGGGGCTGGGATGTCAGGGGCTGCTGTCTTTATGCCGGGGCTCTTCCCCTTTCCTCTGAAAGGAAAGGGCTGCCTCCCTGTGGATATTCACGGGCAGGCACTCCCTCATCCCTTCCTCCCCTCCCTTTTAATTAATTTCTTCGTTTTTCTTCTTCTTCTTCCTCTGCAAAGGCCCCTCCTGTCCCCAGCCTGGCCCTGCCTTTGATTTGTGGAAATTGCTCTAAAGTAGCTGCTGTGTAAAAGCCTTCCCTGCTCAGGGAATTTATGGCAGGCTGTGCCTCTGCACAGCACATCCCATTTAGGCCATATTTATTTATTCCTCTAGGTTCTGTGCTGCTGCTTTTCCCCCCCCCCCTTTTCTTTCCTTTTCATTATTTGGGTTTTGCCCCTCCCTTGTAATAATTCCCTGAAGGAAATGCAGAGCTCAGCACCACAGCCTAGCGTGGTGCTGGGAGGGATGGTTCCCTTCTGCTTACTGCTGCCAGCCTGGGAAATGCAGGCTGTGTGCTGGCCCAGGGCCACGGCCCACGAGCAGCTCTTGTTTGATTGCTTCTGCTGAGGAAGCTGGGCTGGGCCTGTTGGAGTGGGAGAAGTCTGAAGGACCTAGGAGAAAGGGGAATGTAGCAGGGCCCACCAGGTGTAAGCACAACCCTCTGAGACATGAGTTAGAACCCGCTTTGGAGCCAGCACTGCTGCTCACAGCAAGGCTCAATTCAGTTGCTCTGGAGTCCCAGCTCAGTGTTGTCCCATCTGCTCTCTGTGTTTGAGCCTCTTCTTCTGTGTGATCCCCTTGGAGGGGCATGTAAAGTTTGTGGTGGACTCTTGTGCTGGGACTCATTTGCCGTCCCAGAGCATGCTGCTGTCCTGGGTGTGGGACACTGCAGGAGCAGCCTGGGGTTGCCAGTCTTGCAGATGACAGCAAGCTGGGGGCAGGAGTTGATCTGTTAGAGTGTTGGAGAGCTCTGCAGAGGGACCTTGCCAGGCTGCACAGATGGGCAGAGGCCAAGGGCAGGAGATTGAACACATCCAAGTGCCAGGTTCTACACAATGGCCACAACAACCCCAGGCAGAGCTACAGGCTGGGGGCAGAGTGGCTGAGAGCAGCCAGGCAGAGAGGGACCTGGGGGACTGGTTGATAGTAGGCTGAACATGAGCCAGCAGTGTGCCCAGGGGGACAAGAAGGCCAAGGGCATCCTGGCCTGCATCAGGAAGAGTGTGGCCAGCAGGAGCAGGGAGGTCATTCTGCCCTGTGCTCAGCACTGCTTAGGCCACACCTTGAGTCCTGTGTCCAGTTCTGGGCTCCTCAGGACATTGAGAGACTTGAAAGTGTCCAGAGAAGGGCAACAAAGTTGGGGAGGGGTCTGGAGCACAGCCCTGGGAGGAGAGGCTGAGGGAGCTGGGGTTGCTTAGCCTGCAGAAGAGGAGGCTCAGGGGAGACCTTCTTGCTCTCTCCAACTCCCTGCAGGGAGGTTGGAGCCAGGTGGGGGTTGGTCTCTTCTCCCAGGCAAGCAGCACCAGAACAAGAGGACACAGTCTCAAGCTGTGCCAGGGGAGGTTTAGTCTGGAGGTGAGGAGAAAGTTCTTCCCAGAGAGAGATTGGCCACTGGGATGTGCTGCCCAGGGAGGTGGTGGAGTCCCCATCCCTGGAAGTGTTCAAGAGGGGATTGGATGTGGCACTTGGAGCCATGGTTCAGTTGTCAGGAGGTGTTGGGTGACAAGTTGGGCTTGTTGATCTCTGAGGTCTTTTCCAGCCTGGTTGGTTCTATGAATCTATGATTTTATGCTGGTTTTATGCTGGCTTGAACTGAAACAGTGCTGGAGACATCTGTGCTGGTGGCCTGGTGGGGAACATCTGGGCTGGGCTTCTTCCTTGGGGGCTGTGGGGTTTTGCTGTGGTCTCCTGGCTCTTGGTGTTTGGAGCAGATCCATCACCCTGTTGTCTCATCTGAGTGCTTACCACATGGAGGCAGTGGCATGTCCTGCCCTCATCTCCCTGGTTCAGGGGCAGGGTCATCACCTTGCCACGCTGCTTTGGGGCTGGATCTGGGCAGGGTGGCAGCATGAGCAGCCTGGACATTGCTGCCAGCCCTGTGACTGGAGGAAGCAGCAGCCCCTGCTTAATGTTTGTGGAGAAGTGGACATGTGGTAGCTATGCCCCTGTGGTTTGCAGGGTCCCAGGACCTCTGTCTAGGGCCTTGGGCCACTCATGAAATCCCCCCTGGGCTTTTCATCCCATGGCCAGGAATCCTGGGGACCAGTGACCACTGAAAGCCTTCCAAAGGGGTCTCTGAGCTGAACTTGAAAGTGAGTGTGGAGCTCTCTGCTAGGGACCATGGCACTGCTCTCTGCCACACCCCTGCCACCCCTCCTCCTGGATTCAGTGAGGATTTTATCATCATGCCAACTCAAGCCATGGACAGCTCTCCTGACTTGCTCCTAGATGGGACCACCATGGAAGCCCAGCTGTGGTGGACTGGCTTTGGCCATGGCCCATGGTGGTGGCCTGGCAGGAGCCACAGGAGCTGGGGCTCCTGTCTCACATCAGCAGGAAGGTCAGAGCTGGGGTTGGTCTGTTGATGCACCAAGCCTCCTCCAGTGCTGCCTGTTAGCAGCAAGAGGTTTTCACCCTCCTGACATGACCTCAGATGTCCCCTCCCTCTTTCCTAGTGCTTTTCCCTGCTCTTCCCCTGTTAAGTGGGGATATTCGTGCTGGGAGCCCCCGCTGCATCCCATGGGATAAGCTGGGATAAGCATCCCCCCTGCAGCGTGGCTAAAGCGATCCCTATGGCAGGCAGCTGGGGCTGGGGCTGAGCTGGAGCTCAGTGCTGGCTGTTGGTGTTGGAGGAGGAGGAGGAGGCTTGGGCTGGGAGCTGGGAGCAGGGGTGAGGCTGCAGTGGGAGCAGGGGCTGTGCTGCTTTCCCCCTGTGCCCTGTTTGCTGGGGGTCCAGGGCAAGAGGGGAAAGTGAAGGAGCTGATGTCCCCTGCTGGCCTCTTTTCCCTTGTGTCCATCTGTCTTGTCTGGCCTCAGCATTCCCCAGTAGGAGTGTGGCTGGTGGTGACTAAAACCCTGCAGTGGAGGCCTTGACAAGGGGACAGTGTGACCCATGTGGGGAAACTGAGGCAGTGGCATGTCCTGGCCTTACCTCCCTAGTTCAGGGATAAGATCATCACCTTGTCACCTGATGTGTGGCTGGGTCTGGGGAGAATGGGGGGGGAGTGGGACACTTTTGGTGCTGCAGACCCCCAGAAGCAGCCAGACCCCTTGATCTGGGTGAGGGGCTCAGCTTGATTTTAAGGCAGGACTGGAGGGTGCTGCCACTGTCCCTCTGTGCCCCCTCTCGACGTGGGGAGAGCTCAGCCCATCTGGCCACATGGCTGTGGCTGGCACGGGGCACATCTGGCCAGGCAGATGTGGGGGGCTCAGGGAGGGGGCTGCTGGCAGTTGTGTGTTTCCATCTCTGTCTCTTGCCCTGCTCTCCCCTCCGTGGGTCGCAGGTCACTGTGGCTCCCCACAAGGCTGCTGCGAGGTGGGAAGGAGGAGGAGGAGGCACACGGAGTTCTGCCCCAGCCTGCTGGGGTGGCTCTCGGTCTGGGAGGGTCCAGGCAGCCCCCAGGACAGCGAGAGCCTGGTCAGGCAGAGAGAGCTGCTCTTTGCTGGCGGTGCTGAGCTGGGAGCGTGGAAGGAAGGACCATATGGTCCCCTCTGCGCCAGCCTAATAAACCCAGGAATGCAGGTCAGGCGCTGCAAATCCCGTTAACCGCAGCCCCACGCAGCCCACAGCCACTCACCAGGGCTTAGCCCTCCTGTCCCCCCCCAAACCCAGCCAGAGGTGGGGGCATGAGAGCCACCTTCCCTCCCAGGAGCTCCCAGAAAGCAGGGCAGGGGCTGGCTACAGTGGTGTGAGGCAGGAATCTCCTGAGCTCTTTCGCTTGTCCTTCCTGCCTGGCTGGCTGCTGAGCCTCTGTGCTGTGCATCCTTCCACCCATTGCCTCTTCCCCCTCTTCCTACTGCTATTCTCTTCCTGTCCAGCCATTTCTCATCTGTGTGTCACCCATCCCTCCCTCCCTCCCTCCCTCCATCCATCCCTCCATCCCTCCATCCATCAACCCACCCACCCTCTCTGCTGGTTCCTCTATCCTTACCCACCCTTTCCTCCTTGCTACCCAGCCAGCATCCATGCAGCCACACGTCCTCCTTCTCTCCCTACCTTTTGTCCCTCCAGGGTGCAGAGACTTAGGGTTGGACTGGGCTGTGGTCCACCCCCCTGGGCCCCCCCACCCCCCTAGGCTGGATGTCACTGAGTTAGACCCTCCCTGGACAGGATTAGTTTGTGGCCAAGGAGTGGAGGCGCCGGTGCTGTCCCCCTTCTGGTGACAGATGACAGCATCATCTCCATGCACGCTGCCTGGGGAAGGAAAGAGCTGCTCTGGCTGCTGGCAGTCCTCCTGTGCTGAATTAATTGTGACCATCACCAGTCTCTCCATCCCAGCTCAGCCCTGTTCCCATCCAGCGTGGCCAAGGTGCAGGTCTGTGTGTGGGTTTGCTGCTGGAGCTGGAGCTGCTGTGGTGGCTTACCCGAGCTGAGCAGGGTCCCAGCCTGGCTGCAGGGGCAGAGGAGCTTTGCCTCCCCTCCACACAGCCCTTCCAGGCTATCTGAGAAGCCCCACGGCAAGGAGGAAGGAGCCAGTTGCTGGGAGGGGGTTCAAGCTGGGGGGTCTCTGCCACGAGCTGGGGCTGGGTGCCAGATGGAAGACAAAACCCCAGCAGGTTCTGCCCTCTCAGTGTGAGGGGTGGCAGTGGCTGCCCCTTTGCCAGCAGGAGGCTGAGTGCTCGCTGGGGCGGCACAGAGGCTCTCCCTTCCTCCCCCTCAAGGGACAGGAGGTGACACCAGGTGCTTTGCACCATCCTGAGGGGGGGGTTTCCCTCGGGGCTGTGCCAGGCATTGAGCTGGGTGGCTCTGGGGGGTTAGGTTGTCTTTGTGTAATGACCTGATCCTTCCCCACACCCCAGAGGTTCTTCTCAGGGCTAAAACCTTGATGCTGTTCCCATGAGTCAGTTAAATGTCATCTCTTGCCCTGGCTGCCCCCAGCCCTTCTTTGGGCCTGCTGCTCCCTCACCCAAGCTTCTGGGCTCGTGTTGCTCCACTGCTGCAGCCTTCATCACAGCGAATCTCATGCCTGGAGAAGTATCTGCTGCCTGAGGACGGAGGGAGCAGCCCTGGCTGGGCAGGGAGGAGGCAAACCTTGACGCTGCATGGCAGAAAGCAACCTTCACGAGGTTCTCCCCAGGGGCTCAGCACCTCTCCTGCAGCACCAGGCCGTGTGGGAGGGGGGAAAACAGAGGGGGCGGGCAGGCTGGGCGCGGTGGGGAGCAGGGTGAGTGAATCACTGCCAGGGCTGTGCCCACGGCCGTGCCAACCCGGTGGCCTCCGTGGCGGTGCCAGCAGCGCGTCCCTTGGCTCCGGGGGAATTCTCTGCCTGGCTCTCAGGCGCATTAGCTCCCAGGCGGTGGAGCTGTGGGCGCTGCCTGCTCCCCTCTCGAGCACTAAGCCCTTTAGGAGCCCTGTAAGCTGCTTAACGTGCCCGCGGCAGAGAGCTCCCCAGGTGGGCTGCGGGGTCCCCCTGCCCCTTCAGCCCTGGGGGCCTGGCCGAGGCTCCCCTCCCGCCTAGGGAAAGCCCTGGGGGTCCCAGCAGGCTGTTGTGGGGGTGGCTGAGCCGCTCCCCGAGCCGAGCTGTCACCCATGTCTTTGGCTGCCGTTTGCTGCGGCTAATTTGGGCTCTCCTGCTCGGGAGCCACCTGGGAGCAGTTGCAATCAGCCAGGCGTGGGGAGTGCCAGGGGCTGGCGGGGAGCTGAGCGGGGCTGGGGCCCAGGTCTCCTGGGAATCACTGGCAGCTGCTGGTGGAAGCAAAGACCTTGAGATGTCTTCCAGACTCCCCTGGCTGCCAGCAGAGCGTGTGCCATGGGCCCTGCTCCACGCTGGCTGCCCGAGCAGCCAGGCTTTCCCAGGCTTTTTCTCTGCTTGCTGGCGCTGGCTGTGGGGTGCTGGCTCCTTCTGAGGGGCTGGGGCAGCTCAGGGCCCTGGCAGCGTGTGGCAGCTCCATGCTGCCTGGCAGGGGCTGCCTGCTCTGCCTGCTTATGCTGTTTATTAAAGCAAAGTAGGCAAAACAAAGGGCAAAAGGGGTCTCTGAAAGGCAAAAGGGGTCTCTGAGGGGCTGTTAGAGCTGAGTGCTGCTGGGGTGTGCACAAGGTGGCACCAACATCATCTCCACTGCTTCCCTACCAAGTCTTGCCCCTGCCTGGAAAAGTGAAGGCTGTGGCAGCTTTGGTGCACAGGGATGGCACAGTGTGGGTGGCACCCCTGGGGGGGGGGGGGGGTGACAGGCTGGTGGTGACAGCACCCTGAGAAGCAGCCTGCAAGGACAGAGCAGTTTTGGGGGTGAAGGAGCCTGTTTGGTCAACTTCCCATGTGATCTGGGAGCTGAACACAGGAGGGAAAGCCCTGACTGGAGAGATCTGGTGGGATTTGCCAGCAAAAAATTAGCCTGGACCTGCCTCATCTTTGATAATGAGCCTCTGGGGAAACTGTCTGCTGGAGGTAGCCACTTGGGCCCTGTCTCTACAAGTAGCTCCATGCTCTTTGAGTTGGTGCCTTGGCATGGCTCCTGGGTGGGGTGAGCAGAGCTGTGGGCTCCCCAGGGACAGGGCAGGGCAGAGTGGAGTCCCCACCCCTGGAGGTGTTCAAGAGGGGATTGGATGTGGCACTTGGGGCCACGGTTTAGTTGTCAGGAGGTGCTGGGTGCCAGGTTGGACTGGATGATCTCTGAGCTCTTTTCCAACCTGGTTGATTCTATGATTCTGTGGTCATACTCTGGCCCAGCCCCGGGCAGCACCTTCAGCCTCCCTCCTCACTGCACACCCCTATGCTGAGAATGGGTTTGGTGAGGCTGGAGCCACTCTGGGAAGCACAATAATGCCTGAGGTCCCAAGGTTTGCAGGACAGAAACCCAGCCAGGCTTCTGTTGCTCTTGTGAAGGCTCTGGGGACTGAAGCAGCAGCTTCTCCCTGCCACAGCGCTGGACTGCACCTGCCTGGGTGTGCTCTCCCTGCCCTGGGGCTCACAGAAACATTCAGGCTGGAACAGAGCCTCAGGATCACCAAGTCCAACCATTAACCCTACTCTACAAGGCTCACCCCTAAACCATATCCCCAAGCACCACATCCAAACCACCTTTAAACACATCCAGGGCTGGTGACTCAACCACCTCCCTGGGTGGCATATTCCAGTGCCTGACCACACTTGATGTTGAAAAATGTTTCTTAATGTCCTAAAATTACCAATAGCTTGAGGCCATTGCCTCTTGTTCTATCACTAATTACCTGTGAGGAGAGACCAGCACCAACCTCTTTACAACCTCCTTTCAGGTGGCTGTAAAGAGCAATGAGGTCTCCCCTCAGCCTTCTCTTTTCCAAGCTGAACAGCCCCAGGTCCTTCAGTTGCTCTGCATTAGATTTATTCCCCAGGCCCTTCACAGCTTTGCTGGCCTCCTCTGCTCTGGCTCCAGCACCTCTTGTACTGAGGTGCCCAAAACTGGACACAACGCTTGAGGTGTGGCCTCACCAGAGCCGAGTGCAAGGCGGGGCTGAGCACAAGGGGGAGCTGAGTAAAAGGGGGGGCTGAATAAAAGTGGGGGAGCTGAGCACAAGGGGGAGCTGAACACAGTGGGGGAGCTGAGTGCAAGGGGGAGCTGAGCACAAGGGGGAGCTGAGCACAAGGGGGAGCCGAGTGCAAGGGGGAGCTGAGCACAAGGACGCCCCGCACTAACCCGCACTCCGCATTCCCTTCGCAGCCCACGCCAAGGGCCCAGCCCCGAGCCCTGAGCCCACCGAGCCCCCCGGTGCCATCACGCTGCCCGTGAGCTACCGCTTGTCCAACACCCGCTTGGCCTTCTTCCTCAAGGAGCTGGGAGCCAGCCCGGCGGGCAACGGCAGCGCCCCGCTGCAGCGCGCCGAGCCCTTCGTCGTCTTCCAGACCAAGGAGCTGCCCGTCCTCAACGTCACCCTGGGGCCCTTCAGCACGGGGCTGGTGCTGCCCAAGGAGCAGCTGCAGCCCTCCAGCACCCTGGAGGTGCCCGACCGCCTGACGGTGAACTGGAAGGTGCGCGCCTTCATCGTCCAGCCGCGGCTGGTGGCCAGCCAGCCCGTGGTCCAAGTGCTCTTCTACGTGGCCGGCCGGGACTGGGACGACTTCGAGGTGGCCGACAGGCTGCCCTGCGTGCGGCTCCACGCCTTCCGCGACGCCCGGGAGGTCAGGAGCTCCTGCCGCCTGCGGGGGTCCCTGGCCATGTGCCTGGTGCAGGCTGAGCTGCCCCGCGCCTGGTTCGGACCCCCGGCGGCGCCGCCGGGCAGGCGGAAGGGCCAGGAGAGCCTGGAGGCGCCGGGAGAGAGCCAGCAAGCGGAGCTCTACTACACCCTGCACGCTCCCGACGGGGCCGGCCAGTGCCTTGGGGAGGCGGTGCCCCGGCGGGGGCCGGGGGCGGCCCGGACGGAGGGTCCCACCCAGCACCCGCTGCTGCGCATCGGCAGCGTCAGCCTCCTGCAGCCCCCACCCGGGCAGCCCATGCAGGAGCACCGCCTGGACGGCAACGTCTTCATCCGCCTGCCCGACAAGCCCCTCAAGCCCGGGGAGGTGCTGAGCATCCTCCTCTACCTGATGTCCAACTCCACCGTGGAGCACTTCACCCTCAGGCAAGGTCCAGGGCTGGCCACGCTCCGGGGAGCAGCTGCAGTGTTTGGGGGGGTGGTTGTTTCAGCTGGGCTGTGCCAAGGCACTGTGGTGGGTTGAAAATTCCTCCCCCCAACGTGAAACTTGTCAGACCAGCTCAGCTGGAAGGTTGGGGGTGGGGGTGGGGGTGGTAATTTTCTCAGGTACTCTGGGCAGAATGGAGAGGATGAGGAGGGTGTGTGACATTCATCCACATGAGGGTGGTGAGAGCCTGGCACAGGTTGCCCAGGGAGGTGGTGGAAGCCTCATCCCTGGAGGTTTTGAGGGCCAGGCTGGATGTGGCTGTGAGCAACCTGCTGTAGTGTGAGGTGTCCCTGGTCATGGAGCCAGATGATCCTTGAGGTCCCTTCCAACTCTTACAATTCTATGATTCTATTAATGGGACCTGCTGGGGGCTGGGCTGGGTCTGCAGGGCTGTGGGAGGGTGAGGAGGGCCAGAGGAGTAGCCAGCATGTGGTTTTGACATGCTTTAGGGCTTTGCAGTGGGAGATTTTGGAGGGGAGAGCAGCCCAGCCAGGTTTTTGCATCTCTGCATTGCCACTGTGGACTGCTGCCTTTGCCCCTCCAGTTGCACTGGGATTAGGACCCCAACAACAGATGTGATGGCAGACACTGTGGGGACAAGGTGCTGTGTGACCAAGGGGCTGCAATGAAGTGAGCACAACCTGCCCGAATCCCTCTCCTTCTGCCCCAGAGCAGCAGGATGGGGCAATGAGCAGGAGATGCTCAGCACCCCAGCAGCTGGGTGTGCACTGGGGGACTCCCCTTGCTGCATGTCCCTAAGTGCAGGGGAGGGCAAGCCCCTGCCATGTACCTTTGAAGGGCATTTGCAAGTGTGCCTTTGGCCGCTGGGCCAGCAGCAAGCCCCTGACATGGGGGGGACAGCACTTGAGGCTGTCCTGCCCCTCACCCCAGGGACATCCATCCCCACAGGCATGGCACTGTCCAGGGGGATCAGTGCTGGGGCTGGGGTGCTCCAATTCCAGCTGGTGGGGTGTTGGGTGGACAGAGTAAAGTCCGATGATAAGGAGGGGCAGGGGTGGACTCAATCCCATGGCTGCTGCAGGCAGCTTGGGTGATGCTTCTGACAGCTGGGAGGGTCTGGGAGCAAAAACGTACCCCTGAGCCTGGGGCAGGGGGACCAGAGGTGCCTGAGTGTGAAGGCCTGGCCCTTACTGTCCCTCTCCATAGGGTGAAGGCCAAGAAGGGTGTCAACCTGCTCAGCACCAAGTCGAGGAGCGGGCAGTGGCTGGTGAGCTCGGAGCTGCTGACGGGCGGCAAGCATTCCACCGCCACCATCGACGTGGCCAGGGTGGATGGTGCTGGGCCCAGGTAAGGGAGCCTCCCCCATCCCCACCATTCCTGGGGGCCTTGTAGAAGGTGCTGGAGTTGGGGGAAATGCTGGGGTTTGGCTCGAAGCAGCTCTGCCTTCATCCCCACTCCGGATGCCTGGGTTGGCTGCGGTGCCATGTGGGTGCTGGTAGGGGAAACGGAGGCACAGCGTGGCACAGACTTGGGACTTGGAGGCAGTGAAGGGGAATGATCCAATTTGGGGTCAGACTCTCAGTCCATCTGAGGCTGGGTTGATCCCACATTCGACATGGGAAGGGGCTGCATTGTGTGTGTGGGTTTTAGCCTTGGCTGGCAGCGTGCAGCTGGCTACAGAGCAGGTGAAGGTGGATTTCGTGGCTGGAGGAGGGCAGACTGGAGGTCAGGTGTGAGGCTGTGTTTTCAGGTGGGATCTGCTCCATGTTCAATGCTGGCAAGCAAGCTAAGACTCAAGCAGTGTCCTCCTAAGGGACTGATACTATTCAGCTGCTGCATCCCTGGCTCTGAGCTGGGATCTCCTGGCTGTGGTGGGTGCTGGCGGGCACACGTGGTGGATTTTGGGGCTGAATTGTGAAGCTGGGGAGGTTCCTTGAGTTTGGGGTGAGCAATATTTACATTTTTTAAAGGAGTTTTAAGACCATGAAAGGCAGCAGGTCTTTGCTGGTGACCCTCTGGGGAAGGAGGCAGGGCAGTCCCTAGGGAAGGTCCCATCTGGACCCGAAGGTGATGGATGAGTGTTGGAACCACAGCAGCAGCTGAGACAGCTACTTCTGCCCTGCTGGAGAGGACAGTGCCCTTACCTGGGGCTCCAAGAAAGGTTTGGGTTGGTTGAGGAGAGTCAAAGGAACAGAAATGAGAATGATCTAAGGAGTGAGGACCTACAAAGCCAAGCTGAAAACCCCAGAGGCTGCAGAGTCTGGTGAAGCAGAGACATGGGACTGTGAGCACACGGAGGATGCCAGGGCGAGCAGCAGCTTGGCTCCTTGCATCCACACGGGCAGGACTCAGCAAGCAGGGGCAGGGGATGGGCACAGTGCCAGAAGCACCCAAAGGAAAGCCTGCAGTGCTGGGAAGCAGGTGCTCCTCTGTTCCTGGGCTCTGGTATCACCACCACTGAGTCTTTACAGGAAGGGAGATGAGGCTTGTTGATGTGGTGCAAGAGATTTGATGTGGTCAAACCAGTCCTGACCTCCGTGAGTCTCTGCCCTCCCCTGCAAAACTGGGGATGAGCTCTGGCAGAAAGGAGATCCAGGGGTGACCTTATTGCTGTCTACAGCTACCTGAAGGGGGATTGTAGACAGGCAGAGGTTGGTCTCTTCTCCTGGGCAGCCAGCACCAGAACAAGAGGACACAGTCTCAGGCTGCACCAGGGGAGGTTCAGGCTGGAGGTCAGGAGGAAGTCTTACACAAAGAGAGTGATTGCCTATTGGAATGGGCTGCCCAGGGAGGTGGTGGAGTCACCATCACTGGAGGTGTTCAGGAGGAGACTTGAGAGGGTGCTTGGTTGCATGGTTTAGTTGGTTGGGTGGTGTTGGATGATAGGTTGGACGCGATGATCTTGAAGGTCTCTTCCAACCTGTTTTGGTCTACTCCTATTCTATTCTATTCTATTCTATTCTATTCTATTCTATTCTATTCTATTCTATTCCATTCTATTCCATTCTATTCCATTCTATTCCATTCTATTCTATTCTATTCTATTCTATTCTATTCTATTCTATTCTATTCTATTCTATTCTATTCTATTCTCCAAAGCTGCCTGCAGAAAACCCCTCCAAAGGGCTGCCCTGGAGGGCTGATTTCCCTTTCCCCCACACCCTTGCTTCCTGACGCAAAACGCAACCTCAGCACCCGAGCCCTCAATCCTGTGGCTGACATTGGGGTGTCCCTGGGGCCACCAGCTCTCTCTCTCACCCTTCCCACCCCCATCCCCCCGTGCTCTGCACACCCATGCAGGTGCCAGAGCTGCCAGCAGCGAGCTGCTCTCCTCCTTCCCCCTCTCGCCGTCTGCCGCCGCTTCAAATCAGCCTCGGAAAGGTTAGAGACGGAGGATGAATTTAAAGTGATTACAATCACCTTTTAGACAAACAACTCCATCAAATATTAACAGAATGGAAAGTATGAATGACTCAAAGCTGTGTTGCCCTCCAGGCTGAGCAGCTAGAGGAGTTTGCTTTGCCCAGGGCTCTGGGGGGGGGGGCTTCCTGCAGCACTGGCTGGGCAGGGAGGCAGCGAGAACCCTGAGCTGTGGGGCGGTCATGGCCAATTCAGAATCTTCTGCACCCCAGCTGCTGTATCCTAAGTTATTCCCCAAGTCTGGGCAGCCCAGCTCTTGCCTCTGCTGTTCCTGAGAGCAGGTGATGCTCAGGGAGGGCAGAAGATGATGGCTGACCCCCAGCAGGGCTCCTGGGATGCTTTGGAGCACCCCGTGGTGAGGAGTCCCAGCGCTGAAATACCTCTGGCATGGAGCCACAGCTCGGGTTCACCTTTGGGCACGGCTCTTGCTGCCTGTGTTTAATCCTTTGCACTGGAAGAGGCAGTGATCAGCCATACCCCCTGTGGCAATTCCCCTTGCACCCCCACAGCTGTTTTGGGGGGCACAGAGTCCCAGCAGGACCCCACGCACAGCAGCTGTGCTGCCAAGGCAGTTCCTGCTGTGGGAGGAGGATTTGCTGCAGCCCTGCTTTCTTCCTCTCCTCTTTCCCTGCCCCCTTTCCCTCTTTAGATGTTTATCAGAGAGAAACCTAACTGTATCCTGCCCCCCACCCCCCCTAGACGGATGAGACCTTCCCAGCAAGAGCTGCACTGCCCTAAGGGTGGAGCTGGCCCTGAGGTCCCCTTCTGCAGGGGTTCCACCTTTCCTCCTCCAGGGGCCTTTTGCTGGCTTTGTGGTTTGCAGGGGCTCTGAGGTGTCCCTTGGGCATGTTCTGGGAGCAATGGAGAAGTCTGACCTGAGTCCTGCCAAGAGGTTTGCAAGTTGGACATAGAGGTGGGAGGGCAGGATCACACCCGGAGAGGTTTGCTCACAGGGGTAGGGCATAATGAGATTCACTGCTGCTGTCACTATGTCCAAGCTGTGATGCAGAGGACAAGGGACACCACCTGCTGAGTTCCATTGTCCCCTTAGACACAACACCAGGTGCCAGGTTTGGCAGGGCACAGCCTCCTCTCCTGCCCTGCTAATGCCACAGGGTTTGCTCCCTGTCTGTCATCTCTGGGTCATGCTGTCCTCAGCAGTGACATTAAATGTGTGGGGTTTTGATGAGCTGATGCAGGCCAGGATGCCATTGGCCTTCTTGGCCACCTGGGCACACTGCTGGCTCACGTTCAGCTGCTGTCAACCAGTACCCCCAGGTCCCTTTCTGCCTGGCTGCTCATGAGCCACTCTCACATGAGCTGCTCATGAACCCCAGCCTGTACCTGGGACTGCTATCCCCTGTTTGGTCCTGTTTGCCTCCCAGCTAAGCTCCAGCTCAGTGTTGTCCCATCTGCTGTCTGTGTTTGAGCCTCTTCCTCTGTGTGATCCTCTTGGAGGGGACTGTAAAGTTTGTGGTGGACTCTTGTGCTGGGACTCATTTGCCATCCCAGAGCATGCTGCTGTCCTGGGTGTGGGACGCTGCAGGAGCAGCCTGGGGTTGCCAGTCTTGCAGATGACAGCAAGCTGGGGGCAGGAGTTGATCTGTTAGAGGGTTGGAGAGCTCTGCAGAGGGACCTTGCCAGGCTGCACAGATGGGCAGAGGCCAAGGGCAGGAGATTGAACACATCCAAGTGCCAGGTGATGCACAATGGGCACAACAACCCCAGGCAGAGCTACAGGCTGGGGTCAGAGTGGCTGAGAGCAGCCAGGCACAAAGGGACCTGGGGGTACTGGTTGACAGCAGCTGAACATGAGCCAGCAGTGTGCCCAGGGGGCCAAGAAGGCCAAGGGCATCCTGGCCTGCATCAGGAAGAGTGTGGCCAGCAGGAGCAGGGAAGTCCTTGTGCCCTGTGCTCAGCACTGCTTAGGCCACACCTTGAGTCCTGTGTCCAGTTCTGGGCTCCTCAGTTTAAGGACATTGAGAGACTTGAAGGTGTCCAGAGAAGGGCAGCAAGGCTGGGGAGGGGTCCGGAGCACAGCCCTGGGAGGAGAGGCTGAGGGAGCTGGGGTTGCTTAGCCTGGAGAAGAGGAGGCTCAGGGGAGACCACATTGCTCTCTCCAACTCCCTGAAGGGAGGTTGTAGCCAGGTGGGGGTTGGTCTTTTCTCCCAGGCAAGCAGCCCCAGAAGAAGAGGACACAGTCTCAAGTTGTGCCAGGGGAGGTTTAGGCTGGAGGTGAGGAGAAAGTTCTTCCCAGAGAGAGTTGTTGGCTGTTGGAATGTGCTGCCCAGGGAGGTGGTGGAGTCCCCATCCCTGGAGGTGTTGAAGAGGGGATTGGATGTGGCACTTGGTGCCATGGTCTAGTCATGAGGTCTGTGGTGCCAGGTTGGACTCGATGAGCTTTGAGGTCTCTTCCATCCTTGGTGATTCTGTGATGCTGTGATCCTGGGGGGAGGTTGTCTGTAGGGCCTGGGGGCACCCAGCTCATCTCCTGTTCTCTGCCCAGGGATGAGGACTTCTCCTCTGAGATCATGCAGCTGGATTTCGAGATGGAGAACTTCACCAGCCAGTCCGTGACCCGCAGGATCATGTGGCACATCGACTACCGCGGCCGCAACCCCCCGCCCGACCTGGAGAAGGTGGTGACAGAGCTGACGGTCATCCAGAGGGACATCAGGGCCATTGTGCCCCTGGCCATGGTCAGCACCTTCCTGCCCCTCTGCTTTCATGCTAGGGCAGGGTTGGGGCTCCCCCACCCTGAGGGATCTCCTGCCAGCTCCACCTGGAGAGGAGACTGAGAGGGGAGTGAATAAAGTCATCCAGTTCACCCTTCATCCCTCCTTGATCCATCCCCTGTTCAGGAGGGACAGGGATCTGCTGGAGAGAGTCCAAGGGAGGGCTACCAGGATGACTGAGGGACTGCAGCACTGCCCTGTGAGGAGAGGCTGAGAGCCCTGGGGCTGTTCAGTCTGGAGAGAAGGCTGAGAGGGGATTTAGTAAATGTCTATCAATACCTGAGGGCTGGGGGGCAGGAGGGAGGAGAGAGGCTCTGCTCAGTTGCCCAGCATGGTGCCTGTCTCACCTGCACCCATTTGTCCATTCTTCCTTCCTCCTTCTCCTCTCCATCCAGTTCACCCTTCATCCCTCCTTGATCCATCCCCAGTTCAGGAGGGACAGGGATCTGCTGGAGAGAGTCCAAGGGAGGGCTGCAAGGATGCTGAAGGGACTGCAGTACTGCCTGGGGAGGAGAGGCTGAGAGCCCTGGGGGTGTTCAGTCTGGAGAGGAGAAGGCTGAGAGGGATCTGATCAATGCCTATCAATAGCTGAGGGCTGGGGGTCAAGAGGGAGGGGACAGAGACAGGCTCTGCTCACTTGCTCCCTGGGATAGGACAAGGAGCAATGGATGGAAGCTGCAGCACAGGAGGTTCCACCTAAGCACAAGGAGGAACTTCTTCCCTGTGAGGCTCCCAGAGCCCTGGAGCAGGCTGCCCAGAGAGGTTGTGGAGTCTCCTTCTCTGGAGCCTTTCCAGCCCTGTCTGGATGTGTTCCTGTGTGACCTGTGCTGGATTCTCTGCTCCTGCTGTGGCAGGGGGGTTGGACTGGAAGATCTTCAGAGCTCCCTTCCAAACCCCTAACATCCTGTGAGCTGTGATCTGCCCCACAGCACCTCTAGATCCATACATCCCAGCCACCCCTGCACACACTTCTTTGCCCCAGGGCTGGAGCAGGAGAGGGGCCAGCCTGGATCTGACCCCAGGGGGACTGGCTGCCCTCTAAGGTGATGTTCCCCTTTGCACCTTGCTCCCAGGACACAGAAATCATCAACACAGCCATCCTGACGGGGCGGACCGTGGCCATTCCCGTCAAGGTCATCGCCATCGAGCTGAGCGGCGTCGTCATGGATGTCTCAACCATGGTTGAGTGCAAGTCCAACAATGAAGACATCATCAAGGTGAGTGCTGGGAGGGAGCTCTTGTGGCCCTAGTGCAGGGCTGAGCTTCCCCCAGAGGAGCTGACTCCCAGCAGTGGTGTAGGTTGGAGAAGAGGAGGCTCAGGGGAGACCTTCTTGCTGTCTGCAACTCCCTGCAGGGAGGTTGGAGACAGCTGGGGGTTGGTCTCTTCTCCCAGGCAAGCAGCACCAGAACAAGAGGACACAGTCTCAAGCTGTGCCAGGGGAGGATTAGGCTGGAGGTGAGGAGAAAGTTCTTCCCAAAGAGAGTTGTTGGCCATTGGAATGTGCTGCCCAGGGAGGTGGTGGAGTCCCTGTCCCTGGAGGTGTTCAAGAGGGGATTGGATGTGGCACTTGGAGACATGGTTTACTTGTCAGGAGGTGTTGGGTGAGAGGTTGGACTTGATGATCTCTGAGGTCTTTTCCAACCTTATTGATTCTATGATTCTATGGAGCTGCATGGTTGAGACCCAACCCCATCACAGAGCCATAGGATGGCTTAAGATGGAAGGGACCTTAAAGATCATCTGGTTGCACTCCCCTGCCATGGGCAGGGACACCTCTCACTAGACCAGGTTGCTCAAGGCCTCATCCAGCCTGGTCCTAAATGCTTCCAGGGATGAGGTGTCCACAACTTCTGTTCCAGTCTCGCCACCCTCATGGGGAAGAATTTCTTCCTGATGTCCAGTCTAAATCTACCCTGCTCATCCCAAGCATCATCCCCTCAGTGGCCTCAGTTCACATGTGTCTCCCTCTGGGATCTGCCAGGAAGCCAAGACACTTTGCCACAGTCTCTGGAGAGGCCACAGGATGCTGCAGGCTGGCACCAGGCAGCAGCAGTAACTTAGTGCTGGTGTGGTGAAGCCTTGCCCCCATGCAGGGTGAGCTGTACCTTCCCATCAGAAGCTTCCTGCGTGCCTCTGACTGATGTTTATGTCCTCTCTGGGCTGGGGTCTGGCCCCAAAGTGTGGGGAGATGAGCTGGGCAGCTAGGGGCAGTGGAAGGGAAAGGAGATCTGAGGCAGCAGCAGCAGCAGCTGCAGCAGGAGTCACTCCCCCTGTATCCACCCCAGCTGCCGAGGCAGTGCTCACTGCTCACACCCAGCCCTGCTCTTTCCATCCTCACCCCCACTCATCCAAAGCCTTTCCCCCATCACTGCTACCTCCCCATCTATCCCCCTGGCCATTTTATTCTATCCCATCTTCCTTCCTTCCATCCATCCATCCATCCATCCATCCATCCATCCATCCATCCATCCATCCATCCATCCACCTCTGGACCACATTACCTTCTCCCAAGCATCTCCTGCCCCTCTCTCTTCATCCAGCCCACCCCATCCACATCTCCACTCCTCAGGCAGAGGCCAAGAGCCATGCCAGGGCTCTGGGCTCTCCCATGTCCCCTAGGCTGGGACCTCCCCCTCCTCCCCTTCTTTGCTAGCCACCACTGACTGCTCTCCCAGCCAAGCAGAGCCCTGGCCCAGCTGGGACTTGCTGTCCCTGGCAGCCCCTGGGTGTGGGGGTGGGTGACAGCCCAGTGTGACAATCCCAGGCTCTTGGCTAGAACTGGGATGGGTGCAGCCCACAGCCCCAGCTCTTATTTATGGCCCCCAGTCCTCCACAGTGTGATAAAACACTGGAGCAATAATACACTTCAGGATGGACTCCAAGACACTTAAACAGTTTAATGTGCTGCCTTTCTGCTCATAAATCTATTTACAGGCTGTCTCCAGACCTGGAGAGGGGGGAGAGGGGGGTGGGGAGCAGGCACAGGCACATGAGCAAGGCTGAATAATGCATGGAGCAGCCCTCCAGCCCCAGCTGCCTCCTGCTCGCCCCTCAGAGCCCCTCCAGCCTCTTGCTGAAGGTGTTTTGTGTTTGTGCTTGGGGCTTTGCTTCTGAGGGAGCTCTTGGATACCTGCTGAGGCTGGGGAGGGGGATGGTGGTGTGAGGGCTGTAAGCCTGTGCCATAAATCAGAGCCCACAAGTGGGGTGTGCTGTGGTGCTGTGAATGCTTTCACATGCAGCTGGGGGCAGGTGAGCTGCTTCTGAAGGGTGGGGGAGACCCCGGGGAAAGGTTGCCCAGGGAAGTTGTGGATGTGCCCTGCCTGGAGGTGTTCAAGGCCATGAGCAGCCTGGTCTAGTGCAGGTGTCCCTGGCCATGGCAGGGGGTTGGAACTGGATGGTTTTTAAGGTCCCCTCCAACCCCAAGCATTCTGTGATTCCGCTTCCCAAGGTGCCTGTGGCTCAGTTTGGGTTGCTCTCGTGTGCAGCATGGAGGCAACATGCCTTGGAGCTGGTGGAAACAGGGGAGGTGCCAGGGCCACCCAGGAAGGGTAGGAGAGCACAGGTGGGAGCTGTCATTCTCCTCCCCTTCTGTGGTGACACAGGGAGGCTGTTGGTGCTCAGCCCAGAGAGGAGGACATCAACACTCAGCACAGTGGAGAAACAATCTAAGTGCCAGGCTCTACACACTGGCCACAGCAACCCCAGGCAGTGCTACAGGCTGGGGTAGAGTGGCTGAGAGCAGCCAGGCAGAGAGGGACCTGGGGGTAGTGGTTGATAGGAGCTGAACATGAGGCAGCAGTGTGCCCAGGTGGCCAAGAAGGCCAAGGGCATCCTGGCCTGCATCAGGAAGAGTGTGGCCAGCAGGAGCAGGGAAGTCCTTGTGCCCTGTGCTCAGCACTGCTTAGGCCACACCTTGAGTCCTGTGTCCAGTTCTGGGCTCCTCAGGTTAGGAAAGATGTTGAGCTGCTGGAAGGTGTCCAGAGAAGGGCAAGAAAGGTGGGGAGGGGTCTGGAGCACAGCCCTGTGAGGAGAGGCTGAGGGAGCTGGGGTTGCTTAGCCTGGAGAAGAGGAGGCTCAGGGGAGACCTTCTTGCTCTCTCCAACTCCCTGCAGGGAGGTTGTAGCCAGGTGGGGGTTGGTCTCTTCTCCCAGGCAAGCAGCCCCCAGAACAAGAGGGACACAGTCTCAAGCTGTGCCAGGGGAGGTTTAGGCTGGAGGTGAGGAGAAAGTTCTTCCCAGAGAGAGTTGTTGGCCATTGGGATGTGCTGCCCAGGGAGGTGATGGAGTCACCATCCCTGGAGGTGTTTATGAAGGATGAGGCACTTGGTGCCATGGTTTAGTTGATCAGGTGATCAGATGGTGTGGTGAGAGGTTGGACTTGATGATCTCTGAGGTCTATTCTATTCTATTCTATTCTATTCTATTCTATCCTATCCTATCCTATCCTATCCTATCCTATCCTATCCTATCCTATCCTATCATCCTATCCTATCCTACTTTCTCCCTGTCTGCTCACATGCTGGCCTTGGTGAGGGACAGACAGGGGAGCTGAAGAGCCACCTCTGCTGCCAGCAGCCATGGGGGGGATGCTCAGCCTCACCTGCCATGTGACCCTTTCCTGTGAGCCTACCATCCAAACCTCCCTGAGGACCCACCAGGGGCAAGTCATCACGTTACGAGCCATAACTGAGCCTCAGAGACCTTGGCCACCCACAGCCACCTCCAGGAGCTCTGGCTGGCTAACACGGGGTGCCACCAGCCATGGTGGCTCTTCCCTCTCCCAAGGGCCTTGGGAAAGAGGTGTCCCCTTGATCCCAGGCTTGGGGCTGTGCCAGGTGGGGATCTCCTAGCCACGGAAATGGAGCCAGTGGTGCTTGGCTGGGAGCCCCAGGCAGACCTCAGCCTCTCGCTTCCTGCCACCTTGCTGAAATGCAGGAAGGCTCTCCAGACAAGGATGCACTTCATTTAAAAAGCTGATCTGCAGTCACTCCATCACCAGGACAGGCCTGATGTGCTGGGATTATTGTCTTGTTGGTGTTGTTGTGGTAGTTTCAGCCCCCCCCCCCCCCCCGGCCTTCTCTCCCCCAGCTGCAAAGCAAGTGGTCCCCAGAAGAAGATGCCAGGGGGATTGATGGTAATGCAAGCAGCAGCCCATCATATTTATTGTGATGAATGGCACAATATCCACAGCACTCCTGGGCTGCAGGACTCGCCCAGCAGCTCATCTTTATTCAGACACCACCCTGCCAGAGATGAGATTGTCCTTTCAGACTTGCTGAGCTGGTATCTCTGATGGGAGGACAAGGAACAAACCCTCCTGTGTTAGGCTCTCCTCCCGTGCCTGGGGAGCAGAGACTTCCCAAGGAGCTCAGGGCTTGGGCTCTGCCTCCTCCACTGGCCCCAGGGACCCACAGATGCTTCCTGGTGGTTTCCTGCAGCCAAAATACAGAGCTCAGACCATCATGGAATGGTCTGGGTTGGAAGACACCTCCACAGCTCATCCAGTCCAAACCCCTCTGCAGTTAGCAGGGACATCCACAAGTAGCTCAGGTTGCTCAGAGCCCTGTTGAGCCTCGCCTTGAATATCTCCAGGGCTGGGGCCTCCACCACCTCCCTGGGCAACCTGTTCCAATGTTCCACTACCCTCATGGTGCAGAACCTATTCCTAGCACCCAGTCTGAATCTGCCCTTCTCTAGTTTGAAAGCCATTGCTCCTGGTCCTGTCCCTGCAGGCCTTTGCAAACAGTCTCTCTCCATCCTTCTTGTAGCCCCTTTCAGGTACTGGAAGGTCTCTATTAGGTCTTCCTGGAGCCTCCTCTTCTCTAGGCTGAACAGCCCCAGCTCCTTCAGCCTTAGTATCATCACAGTATCATAGTATCAGGCATGGTAGGAAGGGGACCACAAGGATCAGCTAGTTCCAACCCCTCTGCCATGGGCAGGGACACCCCACACTACATCAGCCTGGCCAGAGCCTCATCCAGCCTGGGTGCAAACACCTCCAGGGCTGGGGCCCCAACCACCTCCCTGCACAACCCATTCCAGGGCTTCACTACTCTCATGGGAAAGAACTTCCTCCTCACCTCCAGCCTGAATCTCCCCACCTCCAGCTTCATTCCATTCCCCCTAGTCCTATCACTCCCTGAGATCCTGAGCAGTCCCTCCCCAGCCTTCCTGTAGCCCCCTTCAGCATACTGGAAGGCCACAATGAGGTCACCTCAGAGCCTTCTCTTCTGCAGACTGCACAGCCCCAACTCCTTCAGTCTGTTCTCACAGCAGAGCAGCTCCAGCCCTCTGCTCATCCTCATGGCCCTTGTCAGGGTCCTGCTCATGGGTTCAGAAATACAAAGTTCCTGTGGCTGAATGACCACAGGTGGCCAAAGATAAGATGGGGACAGAGACAGTGATGCTCTCACCTCCACTCTCAGCTACTGAGCAGCATGGACTTGACTCCTTCTCAGCCAGCAGAGAATCCATATGAGAGGGCAGCTGGCTAGAAATCCTCTCTTCTCTTTCTCCTCTCCTCTCCTTCTCCTCTCCTCTTCCTCTCCTCTCCTCTCCTCTCCTCTCCTCTCCTCTCCTCTCCTCTCCTCTCCTCTCCTCTCCTCTCCTCTCCTCTCCTCTCCTCTCCTCTCCTCTCCTCTCTCTCCTCTCCTCTCCTCTCCTCTCCTCTCCTCTCCTCTCCTCTCCTCTCCTCTCCTCTCTCCTCTCCTCTCCTCTCCTCTCCTCTCCTCTCCTCTCCTCTCCTCTCCTCTCCTCTCCTCTCCTCTCCTCTCCTCTCCTCTCCTCTCCTCTCCTCTCCTCTCCTCTCCTCTCCTCTCTCTCCTCTCCTCTCCTCTCCTCTCCTCTCCTCTCCTCTCCTCTCCTCTCCTCTCCTCTCCTCTCCTCTCCTCTCCTCTCCTCTCCTCTCCTCTCCTCTCCTCTCCTCTCCTCTCCTCTCCTCTCCTCTCCTCTCCTCTCTCCTCTCCTCTCCTCTCCTCTCCTCTCCCCTCCCCTCCCCTCCTCTCCCCTCCCCTCTCCTCCCCTCCCCTCGGGCAGAGCATCCCAGCTCCTGGACCACATTTAACCAGCATCTGCTTCTCTGGCACCCCCCATGCTCTGGGCAGCCTGCTGCCAGGATCTGTGTGGGTGGTGTGTCCGTGGGAGCATTGCAATCCCTTCATCCCCCCCCTTCTTCCTCCCCCAGGTCTCCAGCAGCTGTGACTATGTCTTCGTCAGTGGGAAGGAGTCGCAGGGCTCCATGAGCGCCCGGGTCACCTTCACCTACGAGCACCTCTCTGCCCCCCTGGAGATGACAGTGTGGGTGCCCAAACTGCCACTGCACATCGAGCTCTCAGATGCCCGCCTGAGCCAAGTGAAGGGCTGGAGGGTGCCCATCCTGCCGGACAGGAGGTGGGTGCCGTGGAGCCGCCGCGCCGGAGGCCCGTCCAGCCTGGAGAAGGCAAAGTGGAGCTGGGGGTTATGGGGCCAGTTGCCTCGTTCAGATACTTGGTGGAGGGAGTTTTAGAGATGGTGCAGCCAGAGTCACCCCAAGGGTCCTCAATGGAAGGTGAGAGAGGTCCTGGGCCCAGGTTGGAGGTTTGTGTGGAACGAGGGAGAGTTCGTGATGAGGTTGGCGGAATGAGCCAGCCAGGCGGGGAACGTCCAACCTTTGCAGTGGTCAGAACTTCCCTGGATGAGGCCAGGGGCAGCCAGGCTGCAGGCTAACAAGCAAGCTGGCCTTGCTTTGAGGTCTGCATGTGTGTAATGCAACCAGGCTGCAGGCTAACAAGCAAGCTGGCCTTGCTTTGAGGTCTGCATGTGTGTAATACAACCAGGCTGCCGGGTAGCAAGCAAGCTGGCCTTGCTTTGAGGTCTCCACGTGTGTAATGCAACCAGGCTGCAGGGTAGCAAGCAAGCTGGCCTTGCTTTGAGGTCTGCAGGTGTATAATGCAACCAGGCTGCAGGTTAACAATTAAGCTGGCCTTGCTTTGAGGTCTCCAGGTGTGTAATGCAACCAGGCTGCAGGGTAGCAAGCAAGCTGGCCTTGCTTTGAGGTCTGCAGGTGTATAATGCAACCAGGCTGCAGGTTAACAATTAAGCTGGCCTTGCTTTGAGGTCTGCAGGTGTGTAATGCAACCAGCTGCAGGCTAACAAGCAAGCTGGCCTTGCTTTGAGGTCTGCAGGTGTATAATGCAGCCAGGCTGCAGGCTAACAAGCAAGCTGGCCTTGCTCTGAGGTCTGCAGGTGTGTAATGCAACCAGGCTGCAGGCTAACAGGCAAGCTGGCCTTGCTCTGAGGTCTCCAGGTGTATCACACAACCAGGCTGCAGGCTAACAAGCAAGCTGGCCTTGCTTTGAGGTCTCCAGGTGTATAATGCAACCAGGCTGCAGGCTAACAAGCAAGCTGGCCTTACTCTGAGGTCTGCAGGTGTGTAATGCAACCAGGCTGCAGGCTAACAGGCAAGCTGGCTTTGCTTTGAGGTCTCCAGGTGTGTAATGCAACCAGGCTGCAGGCTAACAAGCAAGCTGGCCTTGCTTTGAGGTCTGCAGGTGTGTAATGCAACCAGGCTGCAGGGTAGCAAGCAAGCTGGCCTTGCTCTGAGGTCTCCAGGTGTGTAATGCAACCAGGCTGCAGGGTAGCAAGCAAGCTGGCCTTGCTCTGAGGTCTCCAGGTGTATAATGCAACCAGGCTGCAGGGTAGCAAGCAAGCTGGCCTTGCTTTGAGGTCTGCAGGTGTATAATGCAGCCAGGCTGCAGGGTAGCAAGCAAGCTGGCCTTGCTTTGAGGTCTCCAGGTGTATAATGCAACCAGGCTGCAGGTTAACAATCAAGCTGGCCTTGCTTTG